>NC_081527.1:2144636-2264472 GCF_030273125.1 Centropristis striata | reverse complement strand
CAAAATGAGGGAAAAAAAAGTCAAAATAATGAGAAAATAGTCAAAACAACAAGAAAAAGTTGAAGTCAAGAGAAGAAAGTCAAACTGAGAAAGAAAAGTCGAAATCATGAAAAAAGTCAAAATGAGAAAAAAAAGTCTAAATCACGGGAAAAAAGTCAAAATGAGAAGAATTGAGAAGAAAGTGGAAGTCAAGAGAAAAAAGTCAGAATGAAGGAAAAAAGTCAAAATCATGAAAAGTCAGAATCACGAAGAAAAAGTCAGAATCAGGAAGAAAGTCAAAAATACAAGAAAAAAAGTCAAAAATAACAAGAAAAAGTCAAAGTCACAAGAAAAAAAGCCAAAATGGAAAAAAGAAAAAAGTCGAAATCACGGAAAAAGTCAAATGAGAAGTATGAGAATATTTTCGCTGCTTTACCTTGTTGCCAGACAGCCCTTTCTAGTGAGGAACATCATTTTCACGCCCTGTGTTGTGATGAACTCAAATTGCAGCACTAGTTATGGTGTGTTCTTGAGAACGGATGCATCATGAAGTGATTGAGGAGAACATGAGTTGTCTCTCCGTGGCCCAGCTGCTGACTGCTCTGTCTGGT
Organism: Centropristis striata; assembly: GCF_030273125.1. Classification (NCBI taxonomy): domain Eukaryota; kingdom Metazoa; phylum Chordata; class Actinopteri; order Perciformes; family Serranidae; genus Centropristis; species Centropristis striata. The sequence continues at coordinate 2,263,882 of NC_081527.1, read as the reverse complement.
GTCTCAGGTGATGGAAAGTGAAGAGTTCATGCTGCTGCCTGCCAACCAGCTGATAGACATCATCTCCAGCGATGAGCTGAATGTGCGGAGCGAGGAGCAGGTTTTCAACGCCGTGATGGCCTGGGTGAAGTACAGCATCCAGGAACGCAGACCACAGCTGCCTCAGGTCTGTGGCTAGAAAAACACCCTGCACATACTGCTGCTGCTGCCAGGATACTTATATGTGTACATAGTCTTATACCTTTAGCACTACTTCAGACTTCTGGGACTGACGTGGATTTCCTGTGTTTTTTAGGTCCTGCAACATGTCCGTCTGCCGCTGCTCAGCCCAAAGTTCCTGGTGGGCACTGTGGGCTCAGACCCTCTGATAAAGAGTGACGAGGAGTGCAGGTGAGTGCTGACTGTCACCAATTTCAATATTTTTAAAAAACAGTAGTAGTATTAGTCAAGGTAAAAAAAGTCATGAAAAAACAGTCAAAATAACAAGAAAAAAAGTCCAAATAACAAAAAAAAGTTGAAGTCAAGAGAAAAAAGTCTAAATGAGAGAAAAAAAGTTGAAATCACGAAAAAGTCAAAATAACGAGAAAAAAGTTGAAGTTAAGAGAAAAAAGTCGAAGTCAAGAGAAATGATTCAAAATCATGAAAAAAAGTAAAAATAACGAGAAAAAAGTCGAAATCAAGAGAAAAAAGTAGAAATGAGGAAAAGTCGAAATCACGAGAAAAAAGTCGAAATCATGGAAAAAAGTCAAAATGACAAGAAAAAAGGCGAAGTCACGAAAAACAGTCAAAATAACGAGAAAAAAAGTCAAAATAACAAAAAAAAGTTGAACTCAAGAGAAAAAAGTCTAAATAAGAGAAAAAAAGTTGAAATCACGAAAAAGTCAAAATAACGAGAAAAAAGTTGAAGTCAAGAGAAAAAAGTCGAAATGAGAGAAAAGTCGAAGTCAAGAGAAATGATTCAAAATCATGAAAAAAAGTCAAAATAACGAGAAAAAAGTCGAAATGAGAAAAAGTCGAAATCACGAGAAAAAAGTCGAAATCATGGAAAAAGTCAAAATGACAAGAAAAAAGGCGAAGTCACGAAAAACAGTCAAGATAACGAGAAAAAAAGTCAAAATAACAAAAAAAGTTGAAGTCAAGAGAAAAAAGTCTAAATAAGAGAAAAAAAGTTGAAATCACAAAAAAAGTCAAAATAACAAGAAAAAAGTTGAAGTCAAGAGAAAAAAGTCGAAATGAGAAAGAAAAGTCGAAGTCAAGAGAAATGATTCAAAATCATGAAAAAAAGTCAAAATAACGAGAAAAAAGTCGAAGTCAAGAGAAAAAAGTCGAAATGAGAAAAAGTCAAAATCACGAGAAAAAAAGTCGAAATCATGGAAAAAGTCAAAATGACAAGAAAAAAGTCGAAGTCACGAAAAAAAGTCAAAATAACGAGGAAAAAAAGTAAAAATAACAAAAAAAGTTGAAGTCAAGAGAAAAAAGTCCAAATAAGAGAAAAAAAGTTGAAATCACGAAAAAGTCAAAATAACGAGAAAAAAGTTGAAGTTAAGAGAAAAAAGTCGAAATGAGAAAGAAAAGTCGAAGTCAAGAGAAATGATTCAAAATCATGAAAAAAAGTCAAAATAACGAGGAAAAAAGTCAAAGTCAAGAGAAAAAAGTAGAAATGAGGAAAAGTCGAAATCACGAGAAAAAAGTCGAAATCATGGAAAAAAGTCAAAATGACAAGAAAAAAGTCAAAGTCACGAAAAACAGTCAAAATAACGAGAAAATAGTCAAAATAACAAGAAAAAGTTAAAGTTGAGAAAAAAGTCTAAATGAGAGAAAAAAGTAGAAGTCAAGATAAATAATTCAAAATCACGAAAAAAAGTCAAAATAACAATAAAAGTCAAAAAACTAGAAGAAAGTGGAAGTCAGGAGAAAAGAGTCAAAACGAGAAAAGTCGAAATCACGAAAAAAAGAGTCAAAATGAGAAGAAAAAAGTGGAAGTCAAGAGGAAAAAAAGTCAAAATGACAAAAAAAGTCAAAATCAAAGATCACAGCGCAAATTTGAATTATATCAATATGTGTGATATGGTCTAATTCCGTATCACGATATGTTGTATATGTATATATCGATATATTTTTTATATCACACAGCCCTATGCTTCTGGTTCCAATGTGGATCCAGGAATTTAGTGCAGTACTTTATATTTCCAGACGAAACATTTATAAACATTATTTTGTATTTTGAACTCAAATAGTAGAGAAACATCTACATCCATCTTATATGATGAGGGTGATTCGGTGATGATATGAAACCTTTATTTATGATTCATATTGTTTATATTTTTTCAGAGACTTGGTCGATGAGGCCAAGAATTACCTCCTGTTGCCCCAGGAGAGGCCCCTGATGCAGGGCCCCAGAACCAGGCCCAGGAAGCCCATCCGCTGTGGAGAGGTGCTTTTTGCAGGTCAGTACCATGAGGGCTGTTTCCAAGACCGGGCAATACCCGGAATGAGGCGGGTCTCACTCGCTGAAACGCCCCTAATTTGAATACGAGCAGTCCAGAGTGGGCTTTTGTCGGGACTTTTTTTCGTCCCTGTAGAAGAGCAGGGTCTTTTTTCTCCCCTGAAAACAGCCTGGTTGCTGATTGGATAGAACGCTAAGCAGGATGTGACGTAGTACTCTACATGACCACAACAACACGCGACATTTGTAAAAGCCAGCGAAGCAGTGTTGACAACTTAGCGACTTTGTTGCTATATTTAGCGACTTTTCAGACCCCCTTAGAGACTATTTTTCAAGAAAGCGACTGGAGACAAATCCAGAGACTCCTTCTTACTCTTCTTAAAGAAGAGTCGCCATTAGCGGCAGTTAGCTACAGTTAACTCTGTAGCAGTACAGTGTGTATGTGCTAACAGGCTAACAGTTAGCTCTGTAGCAGTACAGTGTGTATGTGCTGCTGCTGCAGGAGGTGTTCACTTAGCGATCTCTGTTTGTTTACAACAAGCACCAGACACTCTGTGCACAGTTAGTGATGCCGTGTATTCACCATCACTATGTTTATGATCAGTGGAGACTCATAATTAAGACTGCATAATTAGCCGTGCTGCTTTCAGCTGCTGACGTTGTGCACAGTTAGCGACGGTGAAAACCAAACGTCACCTCCAGAGTCTCTAAATCCCTCTGGGGGCTAACTAGTAGTGGAGACACGCAGAGTGAGAGGACTTTAGAGAGGGCGTGGCCTGAGACTGTAGAGAGGGCGTGGCCTGAGATTTTAGAGAGGGCGTGGCCTGAGACTGTAGAGAGGGCGTGGCCTGAGACTTTAGAGAGGGCGTGGCCTGAGACTTAACTGGTGGACACTTTTCCCCCTAGTGGAAACACAGCTCATTTTACACTTATTATACTAAAACCAGGCTTCCCCTTGCATCAAATCTGGAGATGTATCAGAATGAGATGATCCACTGAGACTCAACACTGCGTCCTCTCTCCTTTGATCTCTTCTCGTCTTCCAGTTGGCGGTTGGTGCAGCGGTGACGCCATTTCCAGCGTGGAGCGATATGATCCCCAGACCAACGAGTGGCGGATGGTGGCGTCGATGAGTAAGCGGCGGTGTGGAGTGGGTGTCAGCGTTCTGGATGACCTGCTGTACGCGGTGGGAGGTCACGACGGCTCGTCCTACCTCAACTCTGTGGAGAGGTCTGACATCATCACTCATGCTGTTTCTGGATATTTAGATCTAACATTTAATGCAAGTGTCATTTACCTCTTTTTTGTTTCCCATCCCCCCTGTCCAGATATGATCCAAAGACCAACCAGTGGAGCAGCGACGTGGCCCCCACCAGCACCTGTCGTACCAGTGTAGGCGTGGCGGTCCTCGGAGGTTACCTGTACGCTGTCGGAGGACAGGACGGGGTCTCCTGTCTCAACATTGTAGAAAGGTAAGTCCAAACCCAGACACTTGGATCACATTTAGCTTCACTATTCATTAGGGTTGAGAATAATTCATAAATGAGCGATTAATGGTCGTTAAGTATTTGGTCGAACACATGTTTTTTTTGTTTTTTTTACTCCTTTTTGATTGATTTTCACAGGTATATGTATGTATCAATACAACAGCCAGAGAATATCTTCTGAAAGCGTTACCTTTGAATTTACCCACCTCCAACCCTCTACATGGGACTCAAATAACAATTACCACAGTTTACAAACAAGTCCATTAGTTTTTCTTTAGTAAAAAATCTTTAACTTTAGTAATTCCATTGCACCAGCTTTGCATGGTCCTTGGTTTGGCGCCATTTGTTCTTGCAGAGGAAAGTTGAAGAAACAGAGTATCCAGAAACATTTGCAGCCAGTGTTCCAGCGATAAATTGTGGGGTGGGAGCCAAACCTGAAAAAAACATTTTCTTGACCTGCAAGCCAAATTTTTCTAGACCTTTCATTCATACAGATTTGAGAGTCATCATCCAGAAGATGTAAAGCAGGGTCCATGGGTAGTTTAAAGTCAGTTACATCCGACAGTGTCCGTACAACAATTTTCCAAAAGTTATAAATCTTGGGGCAGTCCCACATTATATCCATAAAAGTCTCTACTGGTTTTTGGGAGCAAAACATAGAGAATGGGTGAGGTGCCTGTCCCATTAAGTGTAATTAAGTTCTAATTCTGGGCGTAAGGTTTTTTTTTTTTTTTTTTTTTTCAACAATATTTTTTATTGAAGTTTCAAGTGCATATCAAACTTTATGTCGAATATACAAACATTTTCATTTATATCCCCTCGAACATACATTCATTCACACAGACAAAGAAGATGAGTAAATAAAATGGACAGTGACAACAAACATCAATCTAATGCAAAATAAGTACTAAAATGAAATAAGACTAAAATGGAGCAAAATAAAAAATAAGTAAATAAATAAATAAAAATAAAATAAAAGGCAGGATCATTTCATAACCTATTGTTCAGTCAGTGTTATCCGTTCCATTGGTCAAGAATGACATAAATGATTCCCAAATCCAAGCAAACTCCTCCTGTTTACCTTTAACAATGTATGTCAGTCTCTCCAGTCAAAGACAAGTCATCAACTCCTTCTTCCATATTGCCATTGATGGTGGTTCTACATTTTTCCAATATAGTGCAATCACTCTCCTTGCATGGAGAAGTCCAAAGTCGATCATTTTTGATTTCCTCGTTGTTCTGATGGAGTCCTTGGGGTATATTCCGAGGATACAGACTGTTGATGTCAATGGAATGCTGCACTCAACCATCCGTGACAAACATTTAACAACATTTCCCCAAAATACCAAAATCTTAGAGCATTCCCATAGGCAGTGAATCAGAGTTCCCTTTTCAGTCAGACATTTAACACAAACATCAGGAATGTTAGGAGAGATATGATGAAGTTTTGCAGGTGTAATATAAACCCTCATTAACCACTTATACTGAATCAGTTTTAATCTTGTGTTAACTGGGCGTAAGGTTTGCTCTATGAGCTATATCTTCATATGAATAAACTGATGATTAGGATTATGTGAGGCGCCACATATGTTCTCCCGGCTTGTCTCCCAATTTTTTTCTCTACCCCCAAGTGCCAACACGTGTTTGTTTTTTGTTAATAGATCTGAGCGCTTTTTAATTTTTAATTTTTTATCTCTGAACGTATCAGTATCACTGAACTGAAACACGCCGAGCGTTCAGTTCTGTGTTCGTACGTCAATAAGCCAATGAGCTGAGAATTAAGTAGGATAAAGCTACAGTTTACAAACTTGATTTTGATTTTGGGTCATTTTGTGTCTTTTTTGTGTAATTTTGTGTATTTTTTGAGTCATTTTGTGTATTTTTTGGGGGGTAATTCTGTGTCTTTTTGGATCATTTTGAAAGTTTCAATAACAATTATTAAACACACCGAAATACAAGAGGATTAATTTGAGCAAAACTATCTTACTGTATCAAACCTTGCTAGCATGAATTACTGAGTTTAACTTGATCCAAAAATAATTTAAACCCAAAACACACTTAAATATGAAGATTACTGTGGAAAGTAACCTCATGCCTCTTCAGGGGCTAAAACACAAAACATTGTGTATAAAGGTATAAAGCCAGATTGCTCAGAACTCCTTGACATTTTTCTTTAAAGTTTAATCTCATTGAGTTAGTTTTACGATCGACAGGAAGTCTCTTTTCATCCTTTCAAAATAAAAGTGTCAGTTATCAAAACAAGCCTAAGACTTTTGAACAGTACTGTGTGTGTATATATATCTTTTATTTTGCCCATGTATGCATGTTTTATACATACTGGAATATATATAAAACATAGCGATTCATGGATTAATTGATGGTTAACGTTCTAGATGCTGAGTTGGCAGCTTTCTTCCAAACACCATCCAACACCACTGTTCATTCCTTCATGCTTTCTGGCTCATTGACTCGTCTATAATCACACGGAGTCAGAGTGTTGTGGACATTACTGGGACGTCTTGTCCCTTTCCTAGTAACAGAGTAGCCCGTCGTTATGCTGCAGGTATGATCCTAAGGAGAACAAATGGACCCGTGTGGCCTCCATGAGCACCAGGCGGCTGGGTGTAGCTGTGGCGGTGCTGGGGGGCTTCCTGTACGCTGTAGGAGGCTCTGACGGGACGTCACCGTTAAATACAGGTATGGTGCTGACACATGTGAGAGGTACAATCAGAAACCAACCCTGAGCTCAGACAATAATGAGCCAGGAATGATGTGTGATGTAACTGTTGAAGCTGAAATGTAAATTTGCTGTACTATGTGTTTGCCCAACTAGGGGATAGCTAGTCAGACTGAAGCCCATTGCGGGTAGAATGGGGAAACCCATTTAACCATTTGTATCCACTTGTTCAATACCATTACGGTTCATTTACTCTTGAAGGTTGCAGCTATTTTTATTTAATGGTAAATGATTGTTAGATATGTCCAACACATCTAGTTTGCTAGCTAATGAAGCTGGAAGTTGTGAAGCTTTTTGCTTTTTTATAACACTTTAGACCTCTTTTACATTTGTGCTTTGCTTTTTGTGTGTTTTTTTTTTTTTACAGGAGCAGGGCACAATTAAAAGTATTTGCACCAGAGTTGGCTAGCATCTAATTCACATCTTAGTTGGACAAGTTTTAAAAATAGCGACAGATTGGAGTTCAACAGCATTTTAAATCAAATAATTATTTTACTGTATTATTCATATAACTTGGCGTTAACTTGATCTCCAGCTAGAGCTCCTAATGAAGCCTTTTTTGATATACACAGTATTCAGAGCATATCAGCTGCCTCCATATGGCTCTCAACACAACAATCTTATCCTTTGCATTTGATTGAACCACTAACTAGTGTCCAGGCTTAGAGTTGAGCATGATACGGCACTGCAGAGGACTTTTATCAAGAGGAGGACGAAGGGAAAACTTGGTGGAATTTCATCCGGCTTCACAGGAAGCACAAATGGTGCCCGACCAACACGAAGATATTAGTCAGGAGTATTGTTTGGAATATTTAATTTGCCTTTCAGTGCAGTCTGACGTCCATTAAATATATATATATACTGCTAGTTTAAAAGGCAGTGAAAGTAACCACAGGTCTGTATCATCTGTCCACCCACTACAGGTGCATCTCAGTAAATTAGAATATGATAGAAAAGTTTATTTATGTAATAAGTAATTCAATTCAAAAAGTGGAACTAACACATTATATAGATCCATTACTCACAGAATGAAACATTTCATGTCTTAATTTATTTAATTTATTCTAATTGTAATGGTTATGGTTTACATTTATTGCGGACCTAAAATTCAGTGTCACCAATTTTAAAAAGTCTGTTTAATATGTAAATGTTGTCCTCTGAAAAGTATCTATATCATCTACAGTACAGGCCAAAAGTTTGGACACACACCTTCTCTTTCAATGCGTTTTCTTTATTTTCATGACTATTTACATTGTAGATTCTCACTGAAGGCATCAAAACTATGAATGAACACATATGGAATTATGTACTTAACAAAATAGTGTGAAATAACTGAAAACATGTCTTGTATTTTAGATTCCTCAAAGTAACCACCCTTTGCTTACTAGAATAAAAGACAGTATGTAGTACAGTATAGTAAGTACAGTAAGTACATAATTTCACATGTGTTCATTAATAGTTTTGATGAATCTACAATGTAAATAGTTTAATATGAAAATAAAGGAAACACATTGAATGAGAAGGTGTGTCCAAACTTTTGGCCTGTACTGTATATGACTCAATACTTGGTTGGGGCTGGTTGACTTGAACTACTGGAAATGGACTTTTCCATCATATTCTAATGTATTGAGATGATCCTGTACCTGGCTGATTCATTATCAAAATGGCCTCTACAATCATGTTTTTTTTTTTCTGTCCTTGTCAGTGGAACGCTACAACCCTCAGGAGAACCGCTGGCACACGGTGTCTCCGATGGGAACCAGGAGGAAGCACCTGGGCTGTGCCGTCTACCAGGACATGATCTACTCTGTTGGAGGACGAGACGACACCACGGAGCTGAGCAGCGCAGAGCGATACAACCCCCGGACCAACCAGTGGTCTCCTGTCGTCGCCATGACGTCCAGACGGAGCGGGGTGAGTCTGCACCACGGGACTCTGTCTGGTCCAAAAATGTTATTGCATCGCTTTAGTTCTCATTCAGTCATATTTCAGTATTATAAACTGAGACTATTATCTTTAAAAGAACATGTGTCAGTTGATTTGGCAGAGTGGATATTAGTGAAGTGACAATGAAGCTTTATGAATCATTTCCTTTATTTTCTGAGCCCACTAGATGGCGCTCTTCGTTCAACAAATTGCTGAAAACACACTCAATTACCATTGCTAGAGACTTTTTAAGCCAAGAACACCATCTAGTGGGGTCAGAAAATAAAGCTGTTGGGAATTAAGGATGCCTCTTTTGTGAATAAATGATGACCTTGCACAAGGCGTCAAATATGTAAATAAAAGGGCGTTATCATAAATGCTATCCCTCCCATAAGGATATCAAATATGTAAGAATGAACCTCAGTAACGCTTGTGTTGATCTCACGGTTCAAAAGTGTGGTTGGCCGGACCTTCAGCTGCAAAATGTCACTCAGAGGCGAGTACCAATTGGGAAGAGACTCTAAATCAGGGGTCTCAAACTCAAATTACATGGGGGCCGCTGGAGGCAGTATCAAAATGACCAAAAAAAGACACAAAATGACCAAAAAAAGACACAAAATTACTAAAAAAGACACAAAATTACCTACAAAAAGACACAAAATGACCAAAAAATACACAAAATGACAAAAAAAATACACAAAATTACCAAAAAAAGACACAATTACCAAAAAATACACAAAATTATTAAAAAAGACACAAAATTAAAGGGTAAAATCTCAGGACTTCATGTAATGACACTATTTTTGTTACTTGTGTGTGTGTAGGTGGGCCTGGCGGTAGTAAACGGTCAGCTGATGGCAGTCGGAGGCTTCGATGGGACGACGTATCTCAAAACTATAGAAGTCTACGACCCTGATGCCAACACATGGAGGTAGGAGGCACCATAATAAAGTCTGAACTTGTTCTAGTAAAGAATTAGTCAAGTGATGGAGCAACATGAGGAATATCTATTTCTATTCTGTCTGATCAAGTATACACCAACTCTCTAATAAGGACCCCAGAATTGCACCTTTCAAAAAATCTCAAATTCCATGGTGGACTCAAATTCCATGGTGAACAGTTTGGCGAGCTGGCGGCGATATCTGTTGATTTAATTGCAGGTATAACTAGGCATGGAGCTCATCATCTAACGTTACTGTAATACTGTAAAAAAAAAAAAAAAAAAACTTCCGACCGTCGGGTCGATGTGAAACTCTGGCCGGGTCGATTTTCACTTCTTTACAATATTTAGGTATGTCGTTTTTAAGTTAAAACAGAGATGTGTCACTAACGAGTCATAACCTCTGCATCATGTTCTCTGTCATGTGTCTATTCATTCCAATGGGAGAGGTGAAAGTGGTCACAGATTCTGATCGATACTGTCAAAGTAAATACTGGACCGATTTTTCAAAAGCCACATATCTTTCTTTACGCAGTGTTCTGATGAGGTTTTATTTGTTCTGCTGTATTCTGTGTTGTACTATGCCTCACACGGGGCACCAATAATGTTGGGGTATCTGGAAGTTGTATTTGTTCTGCTGTATTCTGTGTTGTACTATGCCTCACACGGGGCACCATTTATGTTGGGGTATCTGGTTATAGATACCAATTGTAACCCAAACAGATACCAACATCTGTTTTGTACTGTGAACTTCTCCGTCCTCATCATCTGCTTCTCCTTCCAGGTTGTATGGAGGGATGAACTACCGCCGGCTAGGTGGGGGGGTGGGCGTCATTAAAATGACTCACTGTGAATCCCACATATGGTAACAACAACCCCCCCTCCACACACACACACATACACACACATACACACACTCACACACTTGTCATCACGTTGCTATGGATGCCTCTTTCACCAACCCTCGTGCCTCCTAAAGAGACGCTGCATTGATGCGAGGATGAGACGGAGGTGGGGGGAGACGAGACGGAGAGAGGAAAAAAAAAAGACTTTGAACTCTAATTCATCCCCCGACCCACTGAGCTCATTACCTCTGGAGGACCTGGTGGTCTTCAGACCCACCCAGGTCACCATGAAGAGCACTGAGAGCAGAAATCAACCAAGAACCATTAAGCTTCCAGTTGGACTCCCCTGGTTTCTGGTTTCAGCCTCCGGGACATTTGATGGAACGCAACTTCATCAAGATTGCTGCTGGGGGAAAATCGCTAACATTTCTGAGGTTTAGACAGTTGGCAGAGAGCCTTTTCAGTGTGTCCGACTGTTTAAAAAAAAAAAAAAAGCCTCTGTTAGCTTCCCTTGCCTTAAAAGGCCAAACCCCAAATTCTAGTTACTGACCACCACCCACAAAAAAAGACAGAAAGAAAGAAAGAAAGAAAGCCAGCGGACCAGCAAACCTTCTGTTCATTGTGCAGGATTTCCCGAGGTAAATCCACATTAATCTCATTTCACTTTGCTTTAGGTTTCACATCTCAGCTGTGACTGTTTGGACCTCATTCATAAAATTAAACAATGGTTAAGTTCTGAAAGCATCTGTACGTTTTATCTGGACACCCAGAGAAGTAAAGCATCATTTATTTCACCAGCTTGGAAAATGTGTATGAGGAAGTCCTTGTGACACAACATTTTCTCCCGAAATAATGCCGTGTGTCCACTGCACAAGCACACTGCAAAAAAGGGGTGTCTAAAAACCAGATAAAAACACTAAATCTGAGGGAAATGATCTTGCTGCATGGACAGATAATTTCACTTGACAAGATTTCTGAAATTAAGGTTGTTAAATCTAGAAATAAGCATGTTGAACGCTTAAAATAAGAAATTAACTCTTAAAACAAGATAATTACCGAACACTTCTAAATCTAAAGGTTTTTTTGTCTTTGTAAGAAACAAATAATTAGCAGTGCACTCTGCTTGGGCCAGTTCATCGCTGCTTGCTGCTTTAATTTATCTTGTTTTAACCCATTTAGGCCTAAAACGCCTGGAAAAAATGCCTGGAAAACCTCTGGCCGATTTTAAAATCAGCCCCTAAAACCTGAAGTTTTTCTGGAAATTCAACAGAAGTGTCAACTCTTCCTACTAAAAAACTGATTTTACCCCTAACCCTCCATGATTTCAGTTCTGGAAAAGTCCCATGATGCATTGCGACACTCCCACATGTATTCTGATGCATTTAATTGGCCAAGAGACCGAAAACAGGTGGAAAAAACTACAAATACTACAAAACGACGTATCCGCTTTCCCGGCTTTAATGGTAGAATAACACAACAGCGCCCCAACAGGTTTTAATGGTAGAAATGCGGTAATGCTTTCCCGGCTTTTAATTTCTTTTTTTAAGCATTCAACATGCTTTTTCTAGATTTAATCATCTTAATTTAAGAAATCTTGTCAAGTGAAATGATCTGTCCATGCAGCAAGATCATTTCCCTCAGATTTACTGTTTTTATCAGTTTCTGAGTAAACAAAACCTGAACATTTCTGTTTTTAACATCCTGAACGAGGGAGCTATTATTTCCTCACTGAAGTCGAGGAGAATGAAACTAACTTTCTGTTACATGCCGTTAAGCTTTCAACACTTTCAGAGCTTCTGTCCTGCAGCAAAGAATATGGAGAGAATGTTTTCATGATGGAGGACAAATGCAGTAGTATATTTATCCCAGTTCTGTCAGAGAAAAGAATGGAGCACACTAATATAATTCTTAACTGTATATGCATTAATAAAGTAAAAACGTCTTTAGTAGCCTGTCATTGATACATTTGTTTGTTCTTTTGAGACGAGGATCCTTTTTTCTTCTGTGTTCTCAGTTCCCTCATGTTATTGTTGTATGTCAGTGTGATGGCGCCACCTGCTGGAGGACAGTTAGAGTTCATATTCTTCAGTTTCCTTACTGGTTCCTGGTTGTTTCACTGGTCTCAGCTCAATGTGAATCACAAATAGACGGTGGAATTGGTTCGGACAAATCTCAGAATTTATTGCACTGTGATTGGAAATGTATTTTAGTTTTTCTTTTTCCTTTTATTATATTTTATATGGATGTTCAGCTTTCCAGATATGGGGGGAAAATCATCAGAGGAATCAGTCGTTTCAGGCCTCACACTGAGGACGAAGGATCTATTCCACTTGCTTTGTGTCACACACAGTTTATCCCAGTTCTGCACTTTACATTGTGTGTGTGGAACAAATGCATTATTAATTAATAATAACAAGCAAGTGAAGGCAATGATGCAAGGCTGTTGTTATGCATTATTATAACTGCATTTTCATGAGCAAGCAGTATGGGCTGAAATATGTGCCACCAGAAACTGAATTTGAATTATTTATATTTGGATTTGAATTGCTTAAACTTGAATAATTGCATTTAAAAACTGAATTTGAATCACATCATTTGAATTTGTATTGTTCAATTTGAATCACTGCATTGAAAAACTGAATCTGAATTGTAATTTGAAATTTAATTCATTAGTTTGGAACTGAACATTCAGTTCTCACAATTCAAATTCAGTTGGCAAAATTCAATTTAAATTTTCTGTGACAAAGATAATCAGAGCGCCTCTTCGGCCAATCAGCACCTCCGTTTTCTTTTGTAACATTTGTTGCTACCCGGTTGCCATGGCACCTCTTCTGGCCAATCGACGGTCTAGCCAGCCTAACTTCTTTCTCTATTTCATGGCGAGTGGCAACAAATTTTACATAAAAACACGGAGGTGCTGATTAGCCGAAGAGTCGCTATGGCAACCAGGTGGCAACAAATGTTTACCAAAAAAAAACGGAGATGCTGATTGGCCGAAGAGGTGCTCTGTGTATCTTCGTCGCAGAAAATTGAAATTTAATTTTGCGAACTGAATTTTAATTGTGATAACTGATTCAAACTAACTAATAAATTTAATTTCAAATTACAATTCAGATTCACTTTTTTTTCAGTGCGATGATTAAAATTGAACAATACAAATTCAAATGATGTGATTCAAATTCAGTTTTTTAATGCAATTATTCAAGTTAAGCAATTCAAAATTCAAATATAAATAATTCAAATTTAGTTTCTGGTGGCATATATTTCAGCCCATAAAGCATAAAGGTCCTAACCTGAATATTGGTGTTAATGTTTGATGATATGGCAACTCTAGGTTGTGCTGCTGGGTTTAGTTTTCTATGCTAGCAGGAGATTTCAAGTGGCAGAATCACAGTTCATAATGCAAAACATTTGGTTAAATAAAACACGTTTTGGAATATTTTGCAGTCACACACACGCTGATGCTCATTTAATGACCATTTCATGCAATTCTGATAGATGCTCTGTAACACATCTTCCGTGTTAATGGTGGTTTTTATTGAATAAAATGGCCGACTGTGTACGCCGCTTCTTGAAAACTCCTATGTTGCTGTTTTCCACTGCCACAGAATTACAAGGAAACCCCACTCAGGTTAAGACTCCATAATACTGTTACTGTTCTGTGTCAAGACGACTTTTCTCCTGTGGAACATCATGTTCTTTCAGCTTTGTGACGATGCATTTTCCAAATAATCCAATGATGTTTTTAATTAGTTAATTAGTTAAAGAGCAACTTTCAGTTTCTTGTTCATTTTAATGTCTGGTTCAACTAAAGGTTCATTTGTTTGGACAAATATAATGACAACAACAAAAATAGCTGATAAGAGTTTAATTTTAAGAGCTGATATCTAGACATTTAACATGTTTTTTGGTGATTTTGGTTATTATCAAGAATGTTTCCATGACTGAAGATTTTATTACTTTACTTTTAAAAAAAGAACACAAAATTATCGAATTAGACACAAATTGACTAAAAATAGATGTAAAAATGATCGAAAAAGACACAACATGACCAAAAGACACAAAATGATCAAAAATAGATGCAAAAACGACTAAATAATGACACAAAATTGTTGAAATAGAAACAAATTCACCAAAATTTATGTTAAAATGATCAAAAAAGACACAAAATGACCACAAAATACAGTCATGGGGGGAAAAAAATATTAACCTAAATCATGATCATTAAAACCATGTTAAATGTCTAGATATCAGCTCTTAAATTAAACTCTTATCAGATATTTTTGTTGTTGTAATCATTATATTTGTCCAAACAAATGTACTTTTAGTTGAACCAGACATTAAAATGAACAAGACATTGAAGAAAACAAGGTGGTCTTATAATATTTTTTTCCATTTTCCTGTATTTAAAAAATCCCAAAGCAAATTTCGAGGTTATATTTGTGGTTTTTCATTGGAAAGCCAACCCAGAAAATGTTTGTAATTCTCTGGTTTTGTGTGCTGTAATCTTACATTCTTAGCTACTATTCTGTTGATGGATATGTTTATTGATTTTCCAGTATGTGGCGTCCTAAACTGAGTGGAGTTCCCTTTAATGATGTCAGCTACTAATACTGCGTTGTGATTGTGATGAGCAGGAGGCGGCCAGCCTTCAGTCAGTAGCCTTTCTTCAGATCTCTCGTGTTGAGTAGCCTCTGTGCTCTGTGTCCAGCATGGACCAACATGGTTGTTTGTTTTCATCTCTCAGCTGTGGTCGCTACAGCAGCTCTGGACTCACCATGTTCACCACCACAAGGATTAAACTTTCTCTCTGGAAAAAGTCTCTGACTCTTTTTAATCGTTAGAGCTATTTAAAAAAAAAAAAACTAGATTTAAGTTTAACCCTGTGGAGTGTCCAAAAGCTCCAAATAATCCAGACTTGTTGCCTCCATCAGACTAGAAAACAAAGCAGCGTGGAGCCCTACTGTAAATTTACCTCTAAAGTTCTGGCTGTAAACTCCATGAGGCCAGTTTCAGTTTGATGATGATATACCAAGTAAAACTGGAGACAAGCTCAAATAGATTTAGTATCAAATGATAGAACTGGATGGAACCCTCTTATATGGTAGATTTGACACCTTTGGAACATTTGACACATTTAAAATTCTTTATCGAGCATGATAGTGTTTTGAAAGTTAAAAAAAAAGATTCAAAATCACATTTTATGTTGGACTAAAGGGCTAAAAAAGACACAAAATGACCAAAAAAGACACAAAATGACTAATAAATGACAAAAAAAGACACACAATGACTAATAAATGACAATAAAAGACACAAAATGACTAAAGAAACAAAATAACCAAAAAAGACACAAAATGACTAATAAAAGACAAAATCACCAAAAAAAGACACAAAAAAACTAAAAAAAGACACAATAAAAGACACAAAATCACCAAAAAAGACACAAAATAACTAAAAAAAGACACAATAAAAGACACAAAATCACCAATAAAGACACAAAATGACTTACATAGACACAAATAAAATACAGTAACTACAAAAAAAAAAAAAACAGTTGGATGACAGGATGACACACAATCACAAGATCACATTTATGTTGGTTTTTCTTTGTTTCTTTTTGGTTCTAAATGTTGATCCATAAGTCAGAATAAAAAACTATTATTATTATTATCAGGTCATATAGGTGAAAAAATATACCAACATGGTATTTAAACATGTTTTAAGTGGTGAATACAGGCAGGATGGAAGGAGTCAGACATGGAGGAAATAGAACAAAACTACAGAGAGTTAAAAAAAAACAACGAATGTAAAGAATTAGAGCGAGGATAATGGAGATCATTTACAGTATTTAGTCTACAAAGCCTCTCAGTCCTCATGTGGGCTAATAGCTGTTTATCCTGTTAGTTTAAGCTGCAATCCACCATGAATGAGTTCAGGTGTTCTGTCTATGATATTACTCAGCTCTGTTTTAAGTAGTAACATTGCAGCGGTAAGTCTTTAAGCTGCTCAGCAGAGACTCAGCTGGATGATGATTCCTGGAGCTCCACAGCTTCTCTGAGCCACCAGTCACTGAGCAGCTACCTCCAGTTCATAGAGGAACTAGTGACAACGAAGCTTTGTGAACCATTGTCTTTATTTTCTGAGCCCACTAGATGGTGCTCTTTGTTCAACAAAGGGCTGAAAACATTTAATTTTCCATTGCTAGAGCCTTTTTTTTTTTTTTTTAAAGCCAAGACCGCCATCTAGTGGGGTCAGAAAATAAAGCTGTTGGGAATTAAGGATGCCTCTTTAGTGAATAAATTATGGCCTTGCACAGGGCATTAAATATGTAAATGAAGGGGCGTTATCATAAATGCTATCCCTCCTATAAGGATGTCAAATATGTAAGAATGAACCTGAGTAACGCTTGTGTTGATCTAACGGTTCAAAAGTGTGGTTAGATGGCTATAAGAATTATTAATTATCACAAATGATTCTTAATTTTAAGAAATCATATGACTTGGTTTCCTCTAAGCCATAGCTCGTTGGGGCACCATTGTTTGGTAGCTGCTTCCTCTTTCAGTTCAGGTATTTCTGGCATTTTTCTTGCATTTGATCAGGATCTCAGGGTCCATCCAACTGGTAGGAGACCCTGTGGTAGACCCAGAACACCTGAGAGAGATTATACAGCTCATCTGGGAACATCCCTGGATTCCCAAAGAGGAGCTGAAAGCATGAATAGATTACAGAACAGATACAGGCCCAGGGGCCCAAAGTGTCAGGGCCTCGTCTTCAGCTGCAAAATGTCATTCAAAGATGTGAGTAACAATTGGGAAGAGACTCTAAATCAGGGGTCTCAAACTCAAATTACCGCAGTATCAAAATGACCAAAAAATACACAAAATTACCAAAAAAGACACAAAATTGCTAAAAAAAAAGACAAAATGACCAAAAGACGCAAAATGACCAAAAAATACACAACATTACCAAAAAAGACACAGAATTACCAAAAAATATGCAAAATTATTAAAAAAGACAAAATTATTAAAAAAGACACAAAATTATTTTAAAAAGACGAAATTATTATAAAAGACACAAAATTACCTAAAAAAAGATACAAAATTACCAAAAAAGGTCATTACAGGGACCTTCAACACACATGTGCCATTCATATAAAACTCACATTAAACTTTCATATTGTTTTAATGCCTCTGCCTCTAAAGATTTGTCCCTCTTCTCTTTGATTTATCAGCCTTACGCTTCCTACGTGACATTTTCTCGCAGGTCTTTTCCCCACGTAATAAATGATCATAGTGGCACCCCTGTTGTTTAGACGTTAATATCGATCATCAGATCTTTTTCCTGACGAACCACAGAAGCCACAGCAGGGTCTGTAGGACGCTGTTCTGGACTTTGACAGAGTTTCCTATTGGTTAGTCCACCCCTGTCTCTGACCTTTCAACTTTCCTCACTAAAACAGCTTTTGTCACAGAGAAATGAGCAGAGTTTTCTACCACTTGTTGCTTTTACAGCCAAGATTTTGTTTGAGCATTTAGTTCATAAAAAGGATTTATTACACAGACTTAAAATCCCTGACACACACACACATGCAGCTAAACCTGTAAGTCTGAGTGACGTCAACAATGGAGAAAACTCAAATCTATTGCATCATGTTGATTTGTGTTTTCAATACAAAATACGTAAAGGACTTCATCAAATGAATAAAAATAATATACGGGGATCCATCTCCAGAACCCTCTGATTCTCTAAAGAGTTTGCCTCCTAACAGTTGCAGGGAGCAGTGTGCTTCAGAGAGAAATGAGCTCTGCTGTAAACGAGAGTTGAACACACACTCAAAGCGCTCCTCTTCCTGGAGAGACTCAGAGCTTGATAACCCCTCCCTCTTCTCCTGCTCTCAAACACAGCCAGCTCCACTCTGTCCACCTGTTTCCTGGTTCCCTCCCCTTCACATCTACTAGTCAGAAGATGGGCGTAACCAAAGTGGTGTTGACGTGCAGCAGCCACTCCCTGCACACACACACACACACACACACACACTGTTCAGATCAGAGTTCAGACCAGTATCAGTTATGAGGAAGTGAAGCTCAGACAGTCATTGTGACTGAGAGGTGAAATGGCGCAGAAAGGAGCTCAGCTGGATCGAGAAATCTTCTCTTGTCCGATCTGTCTGGATCTACTGAAGGATCCGGTGACTACTTCATGTGGACACAGCTACTGTATGAACTGTATTAAAAGCTTCTGGGATGGAGAGGATGAGAAGGAAACCCACAGCTGCCCTCAGTGCAGACAGACGTTCACTCCGAGGCCTGTCCTGCTGAAAAACACCATATTAGCAGTTTTAGTGGATGAGCTGAAGAAGACCGGACTCCCAGCTGCTCCTGCTGATCTCTGCTATGCTGGAGCTGAAGATGTGGCCTGTGATGTCTGCACTGGGAGAAAACTGAAAGCCTTCAAGTCCTGTCTCAGCTGTCTGGTCTCTTACTGCGAGCAACACCTCCAGCCTCACTATGATGTAGCTCAGTTATCAAAACACAAGCTGGTGGAGCCCTCCAAGAAGCTCCAGGAGAACGTCTGCTCTCAGCACGATGAGGTGATGAAGATGTTCTGCCGTACCGATCAGAAGTCTATCTGTTATCTCTGCTCTGTGGACCAACATAAAGGCCACGACACGGTCTCAGCTGCAGCAGAACGGACGGAGAAGCAGAAAGAGCTGGAGGTGAGTCGACAAAACATCCAGCAGAGAATCCAGGACAGAGAGAAAGATGTGAAGCTGCTTCAACAGGAGGTGCAGAACATCAATCGCTCCGCTGATAAAACAGTGGAGGACGGCGAGAAGATCTTCACCAAGCTGATCCGTCTCTTGGAGAAAAGAAGCTCCGAGGTGAAGCAGCAGGTCAGATCCCAGCAGGAAACTGAAGTGAGTCGAGTCAAAGAGGTGGAGGAGAAGCTGCAGCAGGAGATCAGAGAGCTGAAGAGGAAAGACGCTGAACTGAAGAATCTCTCACACACAGAGGACCACAACCAGTTTCTCCACAGCTACCCCTCACTGTCAGCACTCAGTGAGTCCACATCCAGCATCCAGATCCGTCCTCTGAGCTACTTTGAGGACGTGACAGCGGCCGTGTCACGAGTCAGAGACAAACTGCAGGACGTCCTGAGAGACAAATGGACAAAGCTCTCACTGACTGAAGTGGATGTTTTACTGTCAGATTCACCAGCAGAGCCCACGACCAGAGCTGGATTCTTAAAATATTCAAGTGAGATCACACTGGATCCAAACACAGCATACACATGGCTGTTATTATCTGAGGGGAACAGAAAAGCAACATCCATGAGTAAAAAACAGTCCTATCCAAGTCACCCAGACAGATTCACTGGATGGTGGCAGGTCCTGAGTAGAGAGAGTCTGACTGGACGATGTTACTGGGAGGTGGAGGGGAGAGGGGGTGTAGTTTGGGTAGCAGCTTCATACAAGAATATCAGAAGAGGGGGGTGGTCGTTTGACTCTGTATTTGGACGCAATGACAAATCTTGGGCATTAAGATATTACAACAACGAATATACATTTTTGTACAACAATATCAAAACTCCCGTCTCAGGTCCTCGGTCCTCCAGAATCGGAGTGTACCTGGATCACAGAGCAGGTATTCTGTCCTTCTACAGCGTCTCTGAAACCATGACCCTCCTCCACAGAGTCCAGACCACGTTCACTCAGCCGCTCTATGCTGGACTTCTGGTTGGTGACAGAGATGGGGACACTGCTGAGTTCTGTAAACTCAAATAACCAAAGGGACAGCAGGTAAAAATGTGTTTTTACTCTTAAAGCTCCCATTTTGTTTACCTTTGTGGTGTTTTATTTGAAGTTTTTATATCTATAAGAAGATAAATTTGTAGTTTTATGAGCTAAAACCATCTGAGTTCAGTTGTACATCTGCTCTCTCAGCCTCCATCTGCAGCTCTAGCAACTCAGATCATTTTGGGCCTGTCTCATTAATATTCAAGTCCCTTTCTTTTGATTGGCTGACTGTCTTGAGTGACACCCGGCCAGTCTAATCACAGTTAACGGTTTGCAGCCTCCGTAAAACTCACCGGTGAATGCAAAAAGATGATGGCCACCGCTGAGGAAGATGTTCTCAGACTTTACATGTTAGAGCCTGATGATGCTTCTCTCCGACTGAAACATGAAATATATTACTGGTTCATTTACGGCAGGGGCCTCAAACTCAAATTACCTGGGGGCCGCTGGAGGCACTATCAAAATGACCAAAAAAAGACACAAAATTACCAAAAAAAGACACAAAATTACTAAAAAAATACACAAAATGAAAGAAAATAAACTAAATTACTTTAAAAAAGACACAAAATGACAAAAAAGTCACTAAATGACCAAAGAAAGATACAAAATGGACAAAGTAAAGACACCAAATTATTAAAAAGACAAAAAATGACAGAAAAAAGGCACAAAACGACAGAAAAAACTAAATTACTAAAAAAAAAGAAGCAAAATGATGAAAAAAGACACAAAATGGACAAAATAAAGACATAAAATGACAAAAAAGAGACACAAAATTACAAAAAAAGACACAAAATTACAAAAAAGACACAAAATGACCCAAAAAAGACACAAAATGACCCAAAAAAGACACAACATTATTAAGAAAAGACACAAAATTATTAAGAAAAGACTCAAAATTACCAAAAAAAGACACAAGATTAGCAAGTTGTATTGTGCATTGTGTTTATTCTGATATTTGAAATGAAAATGTGTGCAATGATATATTGGCTTCCTGAGATTCAATGATTGAGCATTTTAATATTTTCACAATAATTTTTTTGCAGCTACCGCTGCTTTATAATCACAGAAGCCTTGTAGAGTGTGTTTTCTACAATATGGGACCTTTAAACTGATTTCGTTCCATGTTTGTTGCTGAGAGCTCATCGTTGTGGCATTTCTTCTCTGCAGAGATCAGCTGTCAATCAAACATTATGGGCGGGGCTTTGACATCTGCTCATTAGTTGTTGTGTAGATGTTTGACTTTCCTTCCTGTGTCTGTTGAGCCACGGAGGCTTTCACTGCTCATGATGACTGTTGTTCACCTCAACTCATATTTCTCTGCAGGAAAATGTACATTTCTCTGAGCTCCAAATGTTTGTGGAATATTTGTATGTTGTTGTTTTTCTTTTCCTGCATGGCTCTTAAGAGAGAAAGCTCCAGATACTCTAAGAAAATGTGTAAAAGAAATCCTTAATCATATCTACATTTATGTGTTTGTTAGACCAAATGTTGTTGTTGGAATGAGGCTCTATGATGTAATATAAAACTATAATTATCATAATCAATAAGGAAATCATTCATTATTCTCTTGTATATGGCTGAGATTCTGGTCAAACTAACAATCATTTAACAGACTTTACTGACGGGATGTGTCAACAAACTGATTTCATAATAAACAAACAAACACAAACAAAGTATTTTCTTCGTCTTAATTTCAGGGTTTCATACAAAGCTGATGGAGAAATGATGACACTAATACGAGAGTATAAAAGATAAAAAAGACCTTTTACTTTTTCCAAAATTTTGGCCCACAACCCAAATACGATTACGCTTAAATAACAACTTGGCAGCGTGTCAAGATATTTTATCACAATCCTACTCCACTATGTTCTATAAATTAATTTGAAATAAAGGTTATATTTAAAAGAAATCTATTTCATACAGTCTATGGTGCATCTCAATAAATTAGAATATGATAGAAAAGTTTATTCCTGTCAGTACTTCAATTCAAAAAGTGGAAATAACACATTATATAGATCCATTACACAAAGAATGAAACATTGTACGTCTTTATTTATTTAAGATTAGGTTTTACCTTAAATTAATTATTAAATTATTCATTTCTTCTAATTATAATGATTATGGCTGATTACATTTAATGAGTCCTGAAGACTTCTCTCCATTTTCTCTCTTTCTGTTATTGTGTCCATCTATATGACTCAATACTTGTTTGGGGCTGTTTGACTTGAACTAAATGGACTTTTCATCATATTCTAATGTATTGAGATGATCCTGTATGTATACAAGTAACTTTTGTTTTTATTATTCTGATTTT
This sequence comes from Centropristis striata, assembly GCF_030273125.1. Classification (NCBI taxonomy): domain Eukaryota; kingdom Metazoa; phylum Chordata; class Actinopteri; order Perciformes; family Serranidae; genus Centropristis; species Centropristis striata. The sequence goes on along the minus strand of NC_081527.1, from coordinate 2,241,391 downwards.
ATTATTTCTCAATACAAATCGTACAAGCTGTGGTGAAATGTGACAAAGTATATTTTCTCAAGTACTTTACTCAGGGACGGACTGGGACTCTGTTTTTTTGGACTTTGGACTGTGTGTGTGTGTGTGTGTGTGTGTGTGTGTGTGTGAGAGAGAGAGAGAGAGAGAGAGAGAGAGAGGCTAACAGCGCGTTCCCTCCCTAAAAGTAATATTTGGAGGATCTTTATGACATCTTCCCCTTTTACTAGCAGATCAGAAGTGACACCAATGAAATGTTGTTTAGACGTTAATATCGCTCATCAGATCTTTTTTCTGACGAACCACAGAAGCCACAGCAGGGTCTGTAGGACGCTGTTCTGGACTTTGACAGAGTTTCCTATTGGTTAGTCCACCCCTGTCTCTGACCTTTCAACTTTCCTCACTAAAACAGCTTTTGTCACAGAGAAATGAGCAGAGTTTTCTATCACTTGTTGCTTTTACAGCCAAGATTTTGTTTGAGCATTTAGTTCATAAAAAGGATTTATTACACAGACTTAAAGTCCCTGACACACACACACATGCAGCTAAACCTGTAAGTCTGAGTGACGTCAACAACGGAGAAAACTCAAATCTATTGCGTCATGTTGATTTGTGTTTTCAATACAAAATACGTAAAAGACTTCATCAAATGAATAAAAATAGTGTGAGGATTTCATTACTTTTGCAGCTGTGAGTCATTTTCTGGTTTCCATCTACTCTATCTGAATTATTGTAATCATTAAAAACTTTAATATACGGGGATCCATCTCCAGAACCCTCTGATTCTCTAAACAGTTTGCCTCCTAACAGTTGCAGGGAGCAGTGTGCTTCAAAGAGAAATGAGCTCTGCTGTAAACGAGAGTTGAACACACACTCAAAGCGCTCCTCTTCCTGGAGAGACTCAGAGCTTGATAACCCCTCCCTCTTCTCCTGCTCTCAAACACAGCCAGCTCCACTCTGTCCACGAGTTTCCTGGTTCCCTCCCCTTCACATCTACTAGTCAGAAGATGGGCGTAACCAAAGAGGTGTTGACGTGCAGCAGCCAATCCCTACACACACACACACACACACACACACACACTGTTCAGCTCAGAGCTCAGACCAGTATCAGTTATGAGGAAGTGAAACTCAGACAGTCGTTGTGACTGAGAGGTGAAATGGCGCAGAAAGGAGCTCAGCAGGATCGAGAAATCTTCTCTTGTCCGATCTGTCTGGATCTACTGAAGGATCCGGTGACTACTACATGTGGACACAGCTACTGTATGAACTGTATTAAAAGCTTCTGGGATGGAGAGGATGAGAAGGAAACCCACAGCTGCCCTCAGTGCAGACAGACGTTCACTCCGAGGCCTGTCCTGCTGAAAAACACCATATTAGCAGTTGTAGTGGATGATCTGAAGAAGACCGGACTCCAAGCTGCTCCTGCTGATCTCTGCTATGCTGGAGCTGAAGATGTGGCCTGTGATGTCTGCACTGGGAGAAAACTGAAAGCCTTTAAGTCCTGTCTCACCTGTCTGGTCTCTTACTGTGAGCAACATCTCCAGCGTCATTATGATGTCGCTCAGTTATCAAAACACAAGCTGGTGGAGCCCTCCAAGAAGCTGCAGGAGAACATCTGCCCTCAGCACGATGAGGTGATAAAGATGTTCTGCCGGACCGATCAGAAGTCTATCTGTTATCTCTGCTCTGTGGACCAACATAAAGGCCACGACACGGTCTCAGCTGCAGCAGAACGGACGGAGAAGCAGAAAGAGCTGGAGGTGAGTCGACAAAACATCCAGCAGAGAATCCAGGACAGAGAGAAAGATGTGAAGCTGCTTCAACAGGAGCTGCAGAACATCAATCGCTCTGCTGATAAAACAGTGGAGGACGGTGAGAAGATCTTCACTGAGCTGATCCGTCTCTTGGAGAAAAGAAGCTCCGAGGTGAAGCAGCAGGTCAGATCCCAGCAGGAAACTGAAGTGAGTCGAGTCAAAGAGGTGGAGGAGAAGCTGCAGCAGGAGATCAGAGAGCTGAAGAGGAAAGACGCTGAACTGAAAAAACTCTCACACACGGAGGACCACAACCAGTTTCTCCACAGCTACCCCTCACTGTCAGCACTCAGTGAGTCCACATCCAGCATCCAGATCCGTCCTCTGAGCTACTTTGAGGATGTGACAGCGGCCGTGTCACGAGTCAGAGATAAACTACAGGACGTCCTGAGAGACGAATGGACAGACGTCTCACTGACTGAAGTGGATGTTTTACTGTCAGATTCACCAGCAGAGCCCACGACCAGAGCTGGATTCTTAAAATATTCATGTGAGATCACACTGGATCCAAACACAGCATACACACAGCTGTTATTATCTGAGGGGAACAGAAAAGGAACATACATGAGCGATCAACAGTCCTATCCAAGTCACCCAGACAGATTCACTTTGTACAGTGAGGTCCTGAGTAGAGAGAGTCTGACTGGACGATGTTACTGGGAGGTGGAGTGGAGAGGGGGTATGGTTTTTGTAGCAGTTTCATACAAGAATATCAGCAGAGGGGAGTTTAATGACTCTTTATTTGGACGCAATGACAAATCTTGGGCATTAAGATGTCACAACAACGAATATACATTTTTGTACAACAATGTCGAAACTCCCGTGTCAGGTCTTCGGTCCTCCAGATTCGGAGTGTACCTGGATCACAGAGCAGGTATTCTGTCCTTCTACAGCGTCTCTGAAACCATGACCCTCCTCCACAGAGTCCAGACCACGTTCACTCAGCCGCTCTATGCTGGACTTCTGCTTGGTTACAGCGATGGAGACACTGCTGAGTTCTGTAAACTCAAATAACCAAAGGGACAGCAGGTAAAAATGTGTTTTAACTCTTAAAGCTCCCATTTTGTTCACCTTTGTGGTGTTTTATTTGAAGTTTTTATATCTATAAGATGATACATTTGTAGTTTAATGTGCTAAAATCACCGCCGCTGGAGGTATTATCAAAATGACCAAAAAAGACACAGAAATACTAAAAAAAAGACAAAAATGACAAAAATTAAATAAATTACTTAAAAAAGACACAAATTGACCAAAGAAAGACAAAAAATGACGGAAAAAGACACACAAAATTGTTTTAAAAAGACTCAAAATGACCAAAAAAAGAGACAAATTTACCAAAAAAAAGTAATGAAAGGGACCTTCCACACACAACACGGTAAAGTGCCATTCATATAAAACTCACATTAAACTTTCATATCAAGGTGGGGGCCACAAAATATCATCACGAGGGCCACAATTGGCCCGCGGGCCGCCAGTTTGAGACCCATGGCTTACAGGTTGTAGATTCAGAATCGGACACGATAATGTGGAGACGGCCGTATCCTATATGAGCAGCTTCTTGGAGTGACGGCTTTTTATTGTGCATTGTGTTTATTCTGATATTTGAAATGAAAATGTGTGCAATGATATATTGGCTTCTTGAGATTCAATGATTGAGCATTTTAATATTTTCATAATCATTTTTTTGCAGCTTCCGCTGCTTTATAATCACAAAAGACTTGTAAAGTGTGTTTTCTACAATATGGGACCTTTAAACTGATTTCTTTCCATGTTTGTTGCTGAGAGCTCATCGTTGTGGCATTTCTTCTCTGCAGAGATCAGCTGTCAATCAAACATTATGGGCGGGGCTTTGACATTAGTTGTTGTGTAGATGTTTGACTTTCCTTCCTGTGTCTGTTGAGCCGCGGAGGCTTTCACTGCTCATGATGACTGTTGTTCACCTCAACTCATATTTCTCTGCAGGAAAATGTACATTTCTCTGAGCTCCAAATGTTTGTGGAATATTTGTATGTTGTTGTTTTTCTTTTCCTGCATGGCTCTTAAGAGAGAAAGCTCCAGATATTCTAAGAAAATGTCTAAAAGAAATCCTTAATCATATCTACATTTATGTGTTTGTTAGACCAAATGTTGTTGTTGGAATGAGGCTCTATGATGTAATATAAAACTATAATTATCATAATCAATAAGGAAATCATTCATTATTCTCTTGTATATGGCTGAGATTCTGGTCAAACTAACAATCATTCAACAGACTTTACTGACGGGATGTGTCAACAAACTGATTTCAAAATAAACAAACAAACACAAACAAAGTATTTTCTTCTCGTCTTAATTTCAGGGTTTCATACAAAGCTGATGGAGAAATGATGACACTAATACGAGAGTATAAAAGTTAAAAAAGGTCTTTTACTTTTTAGAAAATTTCGGCCCACAACCCAAATACGATTACGCTTAAATAACAACTTGGCAGCGTGTCAAGATACTTTACCACAAGCCTACTCCACTATGTTCTATTAATTAATTGGAAATAAAGGTTATATTTAAAAAAAATCTATTTCATACAGTCTATGGTGCATCTCAATAAATTAGAATATGATAGAAAAGTTTATTTATGTCAGTAATTCAATTCAAAAAGTGGAAATAACACATTATATAGATCCATTACACACAGAATGAAACATTGTACGTCTTTATTTATTTAAGATCAGGTTTTACCTTAAATTAATTTTTAAATTATTCATTTATTCTAATTATAATGATTATGGCTTACATTTAATGAGTCCTGAAGACTTCTCTCCATTTTCTCTCTTTCTGTTATTGTGTCCATCTATATGACTCCATACTTGTTTGGGGCTGTTTGACTTGAACTAAATGGACTTTTCATCATATTCTAATGTATTGAGATGATCCTGTAGATACTGTTGGGGTTAATCTGACCCTGAACACAAGAGGTGACTTGTGTTCATTTATCAACATCACTCGGGGAAAAAAAAAGACACAAATTGACCAAAAAAAAGAAATAAATTGACCAGAAAAGACACAAATTGACCAAAAAAAGATATGAATTGACCAAAAAAGACACAAATTGTCCACAAAAAGACGTAAAATGACCAAAAAGAGACACAAATTGACCAAAAAAATACACAAATTGACGACAAAAAGACACAAAATGACCAAAACAAACCATTTTCTCTCTTTCTGTTATTGTGTCCATCTATATGACTCAATACTTGTTTGGGGCTGTTTGACTTGAACTAAATGTACTTTTCATCATATTCTAATGTATTGAGATGATCCTGTATGTATACAAGTAACTTTTGTTTTTATTATTCTGATTTTATTATTTCTCAATACAAATCGTACAAGCTGTGGTGAAATGTGACAAAGTATATTTACTCAAGTACTTTACTCAGGGACGGACTGGGACTCTGTTTTTTTGGACTTTGGACTGTGTGTGTGTGTGTGTGTGTGTGTGAGAGAGAGAGTGAGGCTATCAGCGCGTTCCCTCCCCAAAAGTAATATTTGGAGGATTTTTTTGACATCTTCCCCTTTTTCTAGCAGATCAGAAGTGACACCAATGAAATGTTGTTTAGACGTTAATATCGCTCATCAGATCTTTTTTCTGTCGAACGACAGAAGCCACAGCAGGGTCTGTAGGACGCTGTTCTGGACTTTGACAGAGTTTCCTATTGGTTAGTCCACCCCTGTCTCTGACCTTTCAACTTTCCTCACTAAAACAGCTTTTGTCACAGAGAAATGAGCAGAGTTTTCTACCACTTGTTGCTTTTACAGCCAAGATTTTGTTTGAGCATTTAGTTCATAAAAAGGATTTATTACACAGACTTAAAATCCCTGACACACACACACATGCAGCTAAACCTGTAAGTCTGAGTGACGTCAACAACGGAGAAAACTCAAATCTATTGCGTCATGTTGATTTGTGTTTTCAATACAAAATACGTAAAGGACTTCATCAAATGAATAAATATAGTGTGAGGATTTCATTACTTCTGTAGCTGTGAGTCATTTTCTGGTTTCCATCTACTTTATCTGAATTATTGTAATCATTAAAAACTTTAATATACGGGGATCTATCTCCAGAACCCTCTGATTCTCTAAAGAGTTTTCCTCCTAACAGTTGCAGGGAGCAGTGTGCTTCAAAGAGAAATGAGCTCTGCTGTAAACGAGAGTTGAACACACACTCAAAGCGCTCCTCTTCCTGGAGAGACTCAGAGCTTGATAACCCCTCCCTCTTCTCCTGCTCTCAAACACAGCCAGCTCCACTCTGTCCACCTGTTTCCTGGTTCCCTCCCCTTCACATCTACTAGTTAGAAGATGGGCGTAACCAAAGTGGTGTTGACATGCAGCAGCCAATCCCTGCACACACACACACACACACACACACTGTTCAGATCAGAGTTCAGACCAGTATCAGTTATGAGGAAGTGAAACTCAGACAGTCGTTGTGACTGAGAGGTGAAATGGCGCAGAAAGGAGCTCAGCAGGATCGAGAAATCTTCTCTTGTCCGATCTGTCTGGATCTACTGAAGGATCCGGTGACTACTACATGTGGACACAGCTACTGTATGAACTGTATTAAAAGCTTCTGGGATGGAGAGGATGAGAAGGAAACCCACAGCTGCCCTCAGTGCAGACAGACGTTCACTCCGAGGCCTGTCCTGCTGAAAAACACCATATTAGCAGTTTTAGTGGATGATCTGAAGAAGACCGGACTCCCAGCTGCTCCTGCTGATCTCTGCTATGCTGGAGCTGAAGATGTGGCCTGTGATGTCTGCACTGGGAGAAAACTGAAAGCCTTCAAGTCCTGTCTCACCTGTCTGGTCTCTTACTGTGAGCAACACCTCCAGCGTCATTATGATGTCCCTCAGTTATCAAAACACAAGCTGGTGGAGCCCTCCAAGAAGCTGCAGGAGAACATCTGCCCTCAGCACGATGAGGTGATAAAGATGTTCTGCCGAACCGATCAGAAGTCTATCTGTTATCTCTGCTCTGTGGACCAACATAAAGGCCACGACACGGTCTCAGCTGCAGCAGAACGGACGGAGAAGCAGAAAGAGCTGGAGGTGAGTCGACAAAACATCCAGCAGAGAATCCAGGACAGAGAGAAAGATGTGAATCTCCTTCAACAGGAGGTGCAGAACATCAATCGCTCCGCTGATAAAACAGTGGAGGACGGTGAGAAGATGTTCACTGAGCTGATCCGTCTCTTGGAGAAAAGAAGCTCTGAGGTGAAGCAGCAGGTCAGATCCCAGCAGGAAACTGAAGTGAGTCGAGTCAGAGAGGTGGAGGAGAAGCTGCAGCAGGAGATCAGAGAGCTGAAGAGGAAAGACGCTGAACTGAAGAAACTCTCACACACAGAGGACCACAACCAGTTTCTCCACAGCTACCCCTCACTGTCAGCACTCAGTGAGTCCACATCCAGCATGGAGATCTGTCCTCTGAGCTACTTTGAGGACGTGACAGCGGCCGTGTCACGAGTCAGAGACAAACTGCAGGACGTCCTGAGAGACGAATGGACAGACGTCTCACTGACTGAAGTGGATGTTTTACTGTCAGATTCACCAGCAGAGCCCAGGACCAGAGCTGGATTCTTAAAATATTCACGTGAGATCACACTGGATCCAAACACAGCAAACACAAAGCTGTTATTATCTGAGGGGAACAGGAAAGTAACATTCATGAGGGATAAACAGTCATATCCAAGTCACCCAGACAGATTCACTACATATACTCAGGTCCTGAGTAGAGAGAGTCTGACTGGACGATGTTACTGGGAGGTGGAGTGGAGAGGGGATGTAGTTCGTGTAGCAGCTTCATACAAGAATATCAGCAGAGGGGAGTTTAATGACTCTGTATTTGGTTACAATGACAAATCTTGGGCATTTTCATCTTACAACAACGAATATACATTTTGGTACAACAACATCAAAACTCCCGTCTCAGATCCTCAGTCCTCCAGAGTGGGAGTGTTCCTGGATCACAGAGCAGGTATTCTGTCCTTCTACAGCGTCTCTGAAACCATGACCCTCCTCCACAGAGTCCAGACCTTGTTCACTCAGCCGCTCTATGCTGGACTTAAGGTTGGTTACGGAGATGGAGACACTGCTGAGTTCTGTAAACTCAAATAACCAAAGGGACAGCAGGTAAAAATGTGTTTTCACACTTAAAGCTCCCATTTTGTTCACCTTTGTGGTGTTTTATTTGTTTTTATATCTATAAGATGATAAATTTGTAGTTTTATGTGCTAAAACCACCTGAGTTCAGTTGTACATCTGCTCTCTCAGCCTCCCTCTGCAGCTCCAGCAACTCAGATCATTTTGGGCCTGTCTCATTAATATTCAAGGCCCTTTCCTTTGATCCTTTTGATTGGCCAGTCTAACCACAGTTAACGGTTTGCAGCCTCGGTAAAATTCACCGGGGAATGCAAAAAGACGATGGCCATCGCTGAGGAAGATATTCTCAGACTTTACATGTTAGAGCTGGAGTCAGAGCCTGATGATGCTTCATTAACATGAAATATATTACTGGTTCACTTATGGCAGGGGCCTCAAACTCAAATTACCTGGGGGCCGCTAGAGGCAGTATCAAAATTACCAAAAAAAGATACAAAATTATTAAAAAAAGACACAAAATGACAGAAAATACACTAAATTACTTTAAAAAAGACACAAAATGATCAAAAAAAGACACAACATTACTAAAAAAGACACAAAATGACAGTAAATGACCAAAAAAGACACAAAATGGACAAAATAAAGACACAAAATTACTAACAAAAAGGCACAAAATAACTGAAAAAGACACAAAATAACTAAAGAAGACACAAAATGACGAAATTACTTAAAAAAGAAACCAAATGACGAAAAAAAGACACAAAATGGACAAAATAAAGACACAAAATTACTAAAAAGACACAAAATGACAGAAAATAAACTAAATTACTTTAGAAAAGACACAAAATGACCAAAAAAAGACACAAAATTACTAAAAAAAGATACAAAACGACAGAAAAAACTAAACTACTTAAAAAAAGACACAAAATGGACAAAAGAAAGACATAAAATGACAAAAAAGAGACACAAAATTACAAAAAAAGACACAAAATATCAAAAAAGACACAAAATGACCCAAAAAAGACATATAATTACCAAAACAAGACACAATTATTATTAAGAAAAGACTCAAAATTATCAAAAAAAGACACAAAATTACCAATTTTTATTGTGCATTGTTTTTATTCTGATATTTGAAATTAAAATTTATGCAATGATATATTGGCTTCCTGAGATTCAATGATTGAGCATTTTAATAATTTCACAATATTTTTTTTGCAGCTACCGCTGCTTTATAATCACAGAAGCCTTGTAAACTGTGTTTTCTACAATATGGGACCTTTAAACTAACTTCTTTCCATGTTTGTTGCTGAGAGCTCATCGTTGTGGCATTTCTTCTCTGCAGAGATCAGCTGTCAATCAAACATTATGGGCGGGGCTTTGACATCTGCTCATTAGTTGTTGTGTAGATGTTTGACTTTCCTTCCTGTGTCTGTTGAGCCACGGAGGCTTTCACTGCTCATGATGACTGTTGTTCACCTCAACTCATATTTCTCTGCAGGAAAATGTACATTTCTCTGAGCTCCAAATGTTTGTGGAATATTTGTATGTTGTTGTTTTTCTTTTCCTGCATGGCTCTTAAGAGAGAAAGCTCCAGATATTCTAAGAAAATGTGTAAAAGAAATCCTTAATCATATCTACATTTATGTGTTTGTTAGACCAAATGTTGTTGTTGGAATGAGGCTCTATGATGTAATATAAAACTATAATTATCATAATCAATAAGGAAATCATTCATTATTCTCTTGTATATGGCTGAGATTCTGGTCAAACTAACAATCATTTAACAGACTTTACTGACGGGATGTGTCAACAAACTGATTTCATAATTAATAAACAAACATAAACAAAGTATTTTCTCCTCTGATTCTTGTTTTAGAGACTTTTGTTTTCTGTTTCATGGTGGAGGCAGTGAACGGTGAAATGCCAATAGGATTTCTATATGTTCTGCTGTGCTGTTCCCTGAAGGCACCGCAGCTTTACACACAGCAGAAACCTGCAACACTCACTCAAGACTCTACACACATCTCTGTTTATCTTCCAGTGCCACTTTCTCCTTTTACTGTCTCATAAATGCACACTGAGCCAATGTCTGCAGGACATTTTCTCCTCAACAATCTCTTGCTCATTGTGTCCGTCCCAGAAGACACACCCCGACTCTAAAACATACACTTTTAGTCATTTGGTGTCTTTTTGTGTCTTTTTTTTCTCATTTTGTGTCTTTTTTTGTTATTTTGTGTCTTTTTTGTTGTCTTTTTGCGTCTTTTTCGTTGTCATTTTGTGTCTTTTTTGGTCATTTTGTGTCTTTTTTGTTGTCATTTTGTGTCTTTTTTGGTCATTTTGTGTCTTTTTTGTGTCTTTTTCTGTTGCCATTTTGTGTATTTTTTGTTGATATTTTGTGTCTTTTTTGTTGTCATTTTGTGTCTTTTTTGTCATTTTGTGTCTTTTTTGTTGTCATTTTGTTTTGTTTTTTGTCATAATTTTGTGTCTTTTTTTAGTGATTTTGTGTCTTTTTTGTTGTCTTTTTGCGTCTTTTTCGTTGTCATTTTGTGTCTTTTTTGGTCATTTTGTGTCTTTTTGTTGTCATTTTGTGTCTTTTTTGGTCATTTTGTGTCTTTTTTGTGTCTTTTTCTGTTGCCATTTTGTGTATTTTTTGTTGATATTTTGTGTCTTTTTTGTTGTCATTTTGTGTCTTTTTCTGTCATTTTGTGTCTTTTTTTGTCATTTTGTGTCTTTTCTTTCGTCATTTTGCCCATCCCTGATTTACACACATCTCTGTTTATCTTCCAGTGCCACTTTCTCCTTTTACTGTCTCATAAATGGACACTGAGCCAATGTCTGCAGGACATTTTATACTCAACAATCTCTTGCTCATTGTGTCCGTCCCAGAAGACACAAAACTCTAAAACATACACTTTTAATCATTTGGTGTCTTTTTGTGTCTTTTTTGTTGTTGTCATTTTGTGTGTTTTTAGTCATTTTGTGTCTTTTTGTGTCTTTTTTTTTCTCATTTTGTGTCTTTTTTTGTTATTTTGTGTCTTTTTTTGTTGTCTTTTTGCGTCTTTTTCGTTGTCATTTTGTGTCTTTTATTGTTGTCATTTTGTGTGTTTTTTGGTCATTTTGTGTCTTTTTTTAGTCATTTTGTGTCTTTTTTTGTTGCCATTTTGTGTCTTTTTTGTTGATATTTTGTGTCTTTTTTGTTGTCATTTTGTGTCTTTTTTGTCATTTTGTGTCTTTTTTGTTGCCATTTTGTGTCTTTTTTGTCATTTTGTGTCTTTTCTTTTGTCATTTTGTGTCTTTTTTTGTTGTCATTTTGTGTCTTTTTTTGTTGTCTTTTTGTGTTTTTTGTGTCTTTTTGTGTCTTTTTTTGCCATTTTGTGTCTTTTTTTTCTAATTTTGTGTCTTTTTTTGTTATTTTGTGTCTTTTTTGTTGTCTTTTTGCGTCTTTTTCGTTGTCATTTTGTGTCTTTTTTGGTCATTTTGTGTCTTTTTTGTTGTCATTTTGTGTCTCTTTTGGTCATTTTGTGTCTTTTTTGTGTCTTTTTCTGTTGCCATTTTGTGTATTTTTTGTTGATATTTTGTGTCTTTTTTGTTGTCATTTTGTGTCTTTTTTGTTGTCATTTTGTTTTGTTTTTTGTCATAATTTTGTGTCTTTTTTTAGTGATTTTTCTGTCTTTTTGTGTCTTTTTTGTTGTCATTTTGTGTCTTTTTTGTCATTTTGTGTCTTTTTTTGTCATTTTGTGTCTTTTCTTTCGTCATTTTGCCCATCCCTGATTTACACACATCTCTGTTTATCTTCCAGTGCCACTTTCTCCTTTTACTGTCTCATAAATGCACACTGAGCCAATGTCTGCAGGACATTTTCTCCTCAACAATCTCTTGCTCATTGTGTCCGTCCCAGAAGACACACCCCGACTCTAAAACATACACTTTTAGTCATTTGGTGTCTTTTTGTGTCTTTTTTTTCTCATTTTGTGTCTTTTTTTGTTATTTTGTGTCTTTTTTGTTGTCTTTTTGCGTCTTTTTCGTTGTCATTTTGTGTCTTTTTTGGTCATTTTGTGTCTTTTTTGTTGTCATTTTGTGTCTTTTTTGGTCATTTTGTGTCTTTTTTGTGTCTTTTTCTGTTGCCATTTTGTGTATTTTTTGTTGATATTTTGTGTCTTTTTTGTTGTCATTTTGTGTCTTTTTTGTCATTTTGTGTCTTTTTTGTTGTCATTTTGTTTTGTTTTTTGTCATAATTTTGTGTCTTTTTTTAGTGATTTTGTGTCTTTTTTGTTGTCTTTTTGCGTCTTTTTCGTTGTCATTTTGTGTCTTTTTTGGTCATTTTGTGTCTTTTTGTTGTCATTTTGTGTCTTTTTTGGTCATTTTGTGTCTTTTTTGTGTCTTTTTCTGTTGCCATTTTGTGTATTTTTTGTTGATATTTTGTGTCTTTTTTGTTGTCATTTTGTGTCTTTTTCTGTCATTTTGTGTCTTTTTTTGTCATTTTGTGTCTTTTCTTTCGTCATTTTGCCCATCCCTGATTTACACACATCTCTGTTTATCTTCCAGTGCCACTTTCTCCTTTTACTGTCTCATAAATGGACACTGAGCCAATGTCTGCAGGACATTTTATACTCAACAATCTCTTGCTCATTGTGTCCGTCCCAGAAGACACAAAACTCTAAAACATACACTTTTAATCATTTGGTGTCTTTTTGTGTCTTTTTTGTTGTTGTCATTTTGTGTGTTTTTAGTCATTTTGTGTCTTTTTGTGTCTTTTTTTTTCTCATTTTGTGTCTTTTTTTGTTATTTTGTGTCTTTTTTTGTTGTCTTTTTGCGTCTTTTTCGTTGTCATTTTGTGTCTTTTATTGTTGTCATTTTGTGTGTTTTTTGGTCATTTTGTGTCTTTTTTTAGTCATTTTGTGTCTTTTTTTGTTGCCATTTTGTGTCTTTTTTGTTGATATTTTGTGTCTTTTTTGTTGTCATTTTGTGTCTTTTTTGTCATTTTGTGTCTTTTTTGTTGCCATTTTGTGTCTTTTTTGTCATTTTGTGTCTTTTCTTTTGTCATTTTGTGTCTTTTTTTGTTGTCATTTTGTGTCTTTTTTTGTTGTCTTTTTGTGTTTTTTGTGTCTTTTTGTGTCTTTTTTTGCCATTTTGTGTCTTTTTTTTCTAATTTTGTGTCTTTTTTTGTTATTTTGTGTCTTTTTTGTTGTCTTTTTGCGTCTTTTTCGTTGTCATTTTGTGTCTTTTTTGGTCATTTTGTGTCTTTTTTGTTGTCATTTTGTGTCTCTTTTGGTCATTTTGTGTCTTTTTTGTGTCTTTTTCTGTTGCCATTTTGTGTATTTTTTGTTGATATTTTGTGTCTTTTTTGTTGTCATTTTGTGTCTTTTTTGTTGTCATTTTGTTTTGTTTTTTGTCATAATTTTGTGTCTTTTTTTAGTGATTTTTCTGTCTTTTTGTGTCTTTTTTGTTGTCATTTTGTGTCTTTTTTGTCATTTTGTGTCTTTTTTTGTCATTTTGTGTCTTTTCTTTCGTCATTTTGCCCATCCCTGATTTACACACATCTCTGTTTATCTTCCAGTGCCACTTTCTCCTTTTACTGTCTCATAAATGCACACTGAGCCAATGTCTGCAGGACATTTTCTCCTCAACAATCTCTTGCTCATTGTGTCCGTCCCAGAAGACACACCCCGACTCTAAAACATACACTTTTAGTCATTTGGTGTCTTTTTGTGTCTTTTTTTTCTCATTTTGTGTCTTTTTTTGTTATTTTGTGTCTTTTTTGTTGTCTTTTTGCGTCTTTTTCGTTGTCATTTTGTGTCTTTTTTGGTCATTTTGTGTCTTTTTTGTTGTCATTTTGTGTCTTTTTTGGTCATTTTGTGTCTTTTTTGTGTCTTTTTCTGTTGCCATTTTGTGTATTTTTTGTTGATATTTTGTGTCTTTTTTGTTGTCATTTTGTGTCTTTTTTGTCATTTTGTGTCTTTTTTGTTGTCATTTTGTTTTGTTTTTTGTCATAATTTTGTGTCTTTTTTTAGTGATTTTGTGTCTTTTTTGTTGTCTTTTTGCGTCTTTTTCGTTGTCATTTTGTGTCTTTTTTGGTCATTTTGTGTCTTTTTGTTGTCATTTTGTGTCTTTTTTGGTCATTTTGTGTCTTTTTTGTGTCTTTTTCTGTTGCCATTTTGTGTATTTTTTGTTGATATTTTGTGTCTTTTTTGTTGTCATTTTGTGTCTTTTTCTGTCATTTTGTGTCTTTTTTTGTCATTTTGTGTCTTTTCTTTCGTCATTTTGCCCATCCCTGATTTACACACATCTCTGTTTATCTTCCAGTGCCACTTTCTCCTTTTACTGTCTCATAAATGGACACTGAGCCAATGTCTGCAGGACATTTTATACTCAACAATCTCTTGCTCATTGTGTCCGTCCCAGAAGACACAAAACTCTAAAACATACACTTTTAATCATTTGGTGTCTTTTTGTGTCTTTTTTGTTGTTGTCATTTTGTGTGTTTTTAGTCATTTTGTGTCTTTTTGTGTCTTTTTTTTTCTCATTTTGTGTCTTTTTTTGTTATTTTGTGTCTTTTTTTGTTGTCTTTTTGCGTCTTTTTCGTTGTCATTTTGTGTCTTTTATTGTTGTCATTTTGTGTGTTTTTTGGTCATTTTGTGTCTTTTTTTAGTCATTTTGTGTCTTTTTTTGTTGCCATTTTGTGTCTTTTTTGTTGATATTTTGTGTCTTTTTTGTTGTCATTTTGTGTCTTTTTTGTCATTTTGTGTCTTTTTTGTTGCCATTTTGTGTCTTTTTTGTCATTTTGTGTCTTTTCTTTTGTCATTTTGTGTCTTTTTTTGTTGTCATTTTGTGTCTTTTTTTGTTGTCTTTTTGTGTTTTTTGTGTCTTTTTGTGTCTTTTTTTGCCATTTTGTGTCTTTTTTTTCTAATTTTGTGTCTTTTTTTGTTATTTTGTGTCTTTTTTGTTGTCTTTTTGCGTCTTTTTCGTTGTCATTTTGTGTCTTTTTTGGTCATTTTGTGTCTTTTTTGTTGTCATTTTGTGTCTCTTTTGGTCATTTTGTGTCTTTTTTGTGTCTTTTTCTGTTGCCATTTTGTGTATTTTTTGTTGATATTTTGTGTCTTTTTTGTTGTCATTTTGTGTCTTTTTTGTTGTCATTTTGTTTTGTTTTTTGTCATAATTTTGTGTCTTTTTTTAGTGATTTTTCTGTCTTTTTGTGTCTTTTTTGTTGTCATTTTGTGTCTTTTTCTGTCATTTTGTGTCTTTTTTGTCATTTTGTGTCTTTTTTTTGTCATTTTGCCCATCCCTGATTCACACACATCTCTGTTTATCTTCCAGTGCCACTTTCTCCTTTTACTGTCTCATAAATGCACACTGAGCCAATGTCTGCAGGACATTTTATACTCAACAATCTCTTGCTCATTGTGTCCGTCCCAGAAGACACACCCCGACTCTAAAACAAACACTAAACCAAGAAAACTTTGCTCTGGGCAAGAACGGAATAATATGGGCTGCATGTATAGTTGTGAGTGTCTCAGCTGGGCCTGCCCTCTGCAGAACGTCTACGGTATATTTGTGTATTTAAGTCACTGGGGTTTTTATAACATCTCTTAAACACTGAGCCAAGAAAACAAGCCACTGCTCACCTTGACCAGCTGCTCTTCAGAGGATACGCTGGAACAGATGAGATGCTGTTAGCAGGCTGGAGGTTATATTTATTCATATGGCTGCTTGTATAAAACATCTTCAACAACTCTCCTCTCACTGAGGTTACCATCCTGTTGTCCTGTAGGAAGTCTACCTATGGAAATGGAACTTTTCTATATGGAGAACTTGCATTATTTCAGTAGGATATATAAGTTCTAGGTGGTCATTTTGTGTCTTTTTAAAGTCATTTTGTGCCTTTTTAAAGTCATTTTGTGTCTTTTTTAGTTATTTTGTGTCTTTTTTAGTCATTTTGTGTCTTTTTAAAGTCATTTTGTGTCGTTTTAAAGTCGTTTTGTGTCTTTTTTAGTCATTTTGTGTCTTTTTTAGTCTTTTTTTAGTCATTTTGTGTCATTTTTTTGTCATTTTGTGTCGTTTTAAAGTCATGTACTACATACTTGTTAAAGTAATTTTGTGTCTTGTTAAAGTAATTTTGTGTCTTTTTTTGTCGTTTTGTGTCTTTTTTGTCATTTTGTGTCTTTTTTAGTCATTTTGTGTCTTTTTTTTTGTTATTTTGTGTCTTTTTTTGTAATTTTTTGTAATTTTGTGTCTTTTTTTGGTGTGATTTTTTTTCTTCAAATTTCTGACATCCCATAATATTTTTTTTTGGACAAAAAACAGAATGACCATATTTTTTACTTTTATCAACATACTATAGTATGACTTTTTTTTCAAATTTCAAATTTTGGACATTTCAAAATATGATGTTTTTTTGTTATTTACGGAAAAGCCAACCTACTACATGTATATTTATATATATATGTATACATATATATATATATATATATATATATATTAATATATATGGAGCCAATATATATATATATATATATATATATATATATATATATATATATATGTGGAGCCAATATATATATATATATACATTTTGTGTCTTTTTTTTTTGTCATTTTGTGTCTTTTTTTGTCATTTTGTGTCTTTTTTTTGTCATTTTGTCTCTTTTTGTGCCTTTTTTTTAGTCATTTTGTGTCTTTTTGTGTTATAGATATTCAGCAGACGGGGTCACACTCTACACTTCCATCAAACTTTGTCCTCAAACAAGAACCAGTCCAGTCTTTTATTTTAACTCTATGTAGTCTCTCATCCTGCCTGTATTCACCACTTAAAACATGTTTAAATACCATGTTGGTATATTTTTCACCCATATGACCTGATAATCATAATAATAGATTTTTTATTCTGACTTACTGGATCAACATTTAGAACCAAAAAGAAACAAAGAAAAACCAACATAAATGTGATCTTGTGATTGTGTGTGATCCTGTCATCAACTCTGGTTTTTATTCTAGTGGGACTCCATTTGATTTGGCTCTGGTGTGTTTAGTGTAACAATTTTAGTCATTTTGTGTCTTTTTTTGGTCATTTTGTGTCTTTTTTTGGCCATTTCGTGTCTTTTTTAAGTCATTTTGTGTCTTTTTTTGGTCATTTTGTGTCTTTTTTTGGTCATTTTGTGTCTTTTTTGTCATTTTGTGTCATGTTGTGTCATTTTATGTCTTTTTAAAAAAAAATCATTTTGTGTCTTTTTTAGTCATTTTGAGTCTTTTTTTGGTCATTTTGTGTCTTTTTGTCTTTTTTTGTCATTTTGTGTTTTGTTTTTTTTAAGTCATTTTGTGTCTTTTTTAGTCATTTGGAGTCTGAAACTGATTTGGAGACTGAAACTGGCCTCATGGAGTTTACAGCCAGAACTTTAGAGGTAAATGTACAGTAGGGCTCCACGCTGCTTTGTTTTATACTCTGATGGAGGCAACAAGTCTGGATTATTTGGAGCTTTTAGAAACTCCACAGGGTTAATTTGCTCCTTAGAGTCGACTCAGTCAGAACTTTAAAATGAGTCTCTTTTCTGGATGTCTCTGTTGCTTTTTTTTTTCTTGTTTTGTTTTCTTCAGAAGTCTAACCAAGGATAATTTTGCTTTCAGGACCAAATGTCGACATTTGCTGTTTGCTTCTTAAACATCTGTCAGACTTTCATCGAGCTGACAGAGTTGGCAGAGAGCGTCAAGGTGAAGTGTTGCATATTGTGTCTTTCACTCCAATAAACCTGAGTGTTGATCTAAAGAGATGAGTCATCATGTTCCTGTCAGTGTGTTCCTCGTCTTCAGGATGTTACTTTTGTTGCCTTTTTGCTGATACTATACTACGGCTATAATACACAGGGGAATTAGCTATTACATTAGATGTTTCTCAAATAAATTCTGGGCTCAAAATGACTTTAGTCTTGTGTCATTTTTCCAGTTCAAACACAGTTAGCCAGTTTCTTAAAGGAACACTCCACCGTTTTTTCATATTAAAACATGTTATTCGGTCAAGTAAGACGAGTTGATACAGACCTCTTGCGTCTCAATGCGTGCACTCAATCGCCCTGGCGCGCGGAGCTACTTGGCTAGCACTTAGCTTAGCCCAGTTCATTCATTAGGATCCAAACAGATGGACAGTTAGAAGCGACCAAACTCCTCCACGTTTTCTGCGCAGTAATATCATCACTCCTGAGGGGAGAAGATTTTTCAGGAGTGATGATATTACTGCGCCGAGTCGAAGTGCTCCCAAGTGGTATTCCGCCATACATTATAGTTATCCTTTTTATCCGCTTAGAAAAGCGCCACGTTTTATTTTGTGTCGCCATACTTGGTCGTTTAACTACTCGTGTAGCTGTATTTAAATAGGGAAAACATGGAGGAGTTTGGTCGCTTCTAACTGTCCATCTGTTTGGATCCTAATGAATGAACTGGGCTAAGCTAAGTGCTAGCCAAGTGGCGCCGCGCGCCAGGGCGATTGAGTGCACGCATTGAGACGCAAGAGGTCTGTATCAACTCGTCTTACTTACCCGAATAACATGTTTTAATATGAAAAAACGGTGGAGTGTTCCTTTAACTCTTTGATGCTTAGCATATAAACACCTTCTAATGCAAAACATGGGTCTAAAATGACCTTGTGCATTAGAAGTGTAGTGATACAAAAAGTGATTCACTAAAATAACAATGTGAGTATATGTGTAACTATGTTTGTCTTATTTTGAAGGTTTAGAATCACCAGATTACATTGGAAAATCACATATTTTAACATTTGAGACTTATTAGAGCCACCAAATAATAACTTCCATTGGAAAAAACACCAATTTAACAAAATAGGATAGTTAATATTTGTGTCTTCTTTGTCAGGTTTTAAATTGGTGACAACATATAAACACCTTCTAATGCACAACATGGGTCAAAAATCACCTGGTGCATTAGAAGAGTAGTGATAAAAAAAATCTGCAATACTGAATGATGAAATTAATTTGCTGCAAAGATATAGAATATAAAAACTTAGTCGGGTCACTTTAGACCAGGGGCCTCAAACTGACCCTCGTGACGATATTTTGTGGCCCCCACCTTGATATGAAAGTTTATTGTGAGTTTTGTAAAGTCCCTTTAATTACTTTATTTTTTGTAATTTTGTGGCTTTTTTGTAAATGTGTCTTTTTAAAAAAAAATAATTTTGTGTCTTTTTTAGTAATTTTGTGTCTTCTTTTGTCATTTTGTGTCTTGTTTTTGGTCATTTTGTGTCTTTTTAAAATAATTATGTGTCTCTTTTTAGTAATTTCGTGTATTTTTTTGGTCATTTTGTGTCTTTTTTGTAATTTTATGTAATTTTTTGGTCATTTTTTGTCTTTTTAAAATAATTTTGCATCTTTTTTTAGTAATTTTGTGTATTTTTTTTTTGGTCATTTTGTTTCTTTTTTGGTCATTTTGTGTCTTTTTTGTAATTTTTTGTAATTTTGTGTCTTTATTTGGTCATTTTGATACTGCCTCCAGCGGCCCCCAGGTAATTTGAGTTTGAGACCCCTGCTTTAGACCCATGTTGTGCATCAAAGGGTTAAAGCTCAGTAATCATGCTTACTGCCCTTTTTAGTGTTCAGCTGTTCTGTGTACATTCTTCACCTGAGACGGAGTTCCTTTTTCCTTATCATCATCATCATCATCACCATCATCATATTGACCCAGACCAATTTGCAGCAGACTTCCTCTAAACCGTGTCGAGAGTCCACTCCATAATCACCGTCCCATCAGGATAATCAACACTAACAGCTCTGTGCCTTTTGTGGTGTTCTTGAGGAGAAACTTAGACAAAAACGACATGATCTTGTCTGCTATAAATTGCCGCCTGATAGAAAAAAACCCCACTTGATACTGTTACTGTAACTTTACAAAGTCACTGAATTGCTCTGCCTTTGCACAGTGTCCTCAGAAATAACAGCAGTGATTGGGATAATGCCTTCAAACTGTGTGTTTATTGTATTCCGGAGAAATCCTCTCATTGCTCCAGTTCTGGGTAACAATGGAAAGCTTTAATGCTGGTTAAAAAAGGAGGGCAGTAAAAAAATAACACTTAACTGAACACTCAAATATATATTATTAAATAAGAGCAATTCAAAAAAAGATTTATTATTCCTCTCAGATTTAGACAGGACTGAGCAGGTGATCAGAGGGCCACTGCCTTTTAAGGAGAACTTTTCATTCCCCAAAAGGCACATAGACGGTTACCGTTATCACTCTACCTATAGACAGTTACCGTTATCACTCTACCTGTAGACAGTTACTATTATCACTATACCTATAGACAGTTACCGTTATCACTCTACCTATAGACAGTTACCGTTATCACTATACCTATAGACAGTTACCATTATCACTCTACCTATAGACAGTTACCGTTATCACTCTACCTATAGACAGTTACCATTATCACTCAGTTATAGACAGTTATAGACAGTTACCATTATCACTATACCTATAGACAGTTACCATTATCACTCTACCTATAGACAGTTACCGTTATCACTATACCTATAGACAGTTACCATTATCACTCTACCTATAGACAGTTACCATTATCACTCAGTTATAGACAGTTATAGACAGTTACCATTATCACTATACCTATAGACAGTTACCGTTATCACTCAGTTATAGACAGTTATAGACAGTTACCATTATCACTATACCTATAGACAGTTACCGTTATCACTCAGTTATAGACAGTTATAGACAGTTCCCATTATCACTATACCTATAGACAGTTACCATTATCACTATACCTATAGACAGTTACCGTTATCACTCAGTTATAGACAGTTACCGTTATCACTCTACCTATAGACAGTTACCATTATCACTCAGTTATAGACAGTTATAGACAGTTCCCATTATCACTATACCTATAGACAGTTACCGTTATCACTCTACCTATAGACAGTTACCATTATCATTCAGTTATAGATAATGGTAACTGTCTATAGATAGAGTGATAACGGTAACTGTCTATAACTGAGTGATAATGGTAACTGTCTATAGGTAGAGTGATAACGGTAACTGTCTATAGGTAGAGTTATCATACGTAAATCGCCTTCAAAATAAAAGCACTGCGGTTGTCCACAAGATGGTGCCGGAGGACAGTCTAAATCGTAAATTTGAGTCGTATTTTGCTGCCTTATATTATAGACGTGTTTGAGGGGAGACAAGTGTATTTCAGATGGCCTTCTCCTGCCCTTCCCCTATCTATTTAGAGTTTTTTCCCTTATCGCAGAGTGATAATAGGTGCAGCCAGACCTTTCTGCAGCTCTAACACAGCTTTGTGGAGATAAGTCAGCCTTTGACAGTATTATATTAGTGAATGTAAACAGAGTCCAGCTGGCTTTTTATTTCTCTTTCCCGGACATTTTTTGCCGGCTGCTGTTTTAGCAGACGAGAGTTCTACTCCTCTTTCATTGCCCTATCGCCCTGCGGTTTCCATTATCTGGTAATTACCGGTTAGTGAAATCTGTTGAAGTCTGACATATTTAAATGTCTCCAGTCGTAATGTCCAGATAGAATAATTCCCTCACAGCTTCACTGCTGCAAAAAGTGTAAGAAGTAAAATGATATGAAAAAGGTTTTTTTCTCCCCAATTTTTATTTTATTTGAGCTGAGGAAAGGCTGATACCAGATATATACCATCCCAAACCCTGCCCTAACCACTGTAGATATTAATGAATACTCAATTCATTACTTTTCATTACTAGTTTTTTATGTAATCCTAATTGTGTTTTTATTTAATATCACTTTATTAACCCTTTGATGCACAACATGGGTCAAAAATGACCCTCATTCATTTCCTTCGTGTTATTTAATGCTGCTGTGTGTTTCTGTGCTCTATCTTTTGATATCAATTTATTTTATGATTGAATATTCCAAGTATTCTTTAAATATCTTGTTTTTGATAACAACAGATCATTATTTCCATTTTGCTTCTCATACTTCATGAACTTTCTTCAAGAAGTTAGCTAAGTAGTTAGCTTAACAAGCTACTTAGCTAATTACTTAACCAAGAAGTTAGCTAAGTAGTTAGCTTAACAAGCTACTTAGCTAATTACTTAACCAAGAAGTTAGCTAAGTAGTTATCTTAGCAAGCTACTTAGCCAAATACTTAGCCAAGAAGTTAGCTAAGTAGTTAGCTTAACAAGCTATGTAGCTAAATACTTAGCCAAGAAGTTAGCTAAGTAGTTAGCTTAAGAAACTATGTAGCTAAATACTGAGCCAAGAAGTTAGCTAAGTAGTTAGCTTAACAAGCTACTTAGATTAATACTTAGCCAAGAAGTTAGCTAAATTGTTAGCTTAACAAGCTACTTAGCTAATTACTTAACCAAGAAGTTAGCTAAGTAGTTATCTTACAAGCTACTTAGCTAAATACTTAGCCAAGATGTTAGCTAAGTAGTTAGCTTAACAAACTATGTAGCTAAATACTTAGCCAAGAAGTTAGCTAAGTAGTTAGCTTAACAAGCTACTTAGATTAATACTTAGCCAAGAAGTTAGCTAAATTGTTAGCTTAACAAGCTACTTAGCTAAAAAATGGATATGGGTCATTTTTGACCCATGTTGTGCATTAGAAGAGTAGTGACACAAAAAGGGATTTTATTAAAAAAATGAATAAAAGAAAACATAAAATTAGCATGTATGATGATCAAAAACAAACTAATTGAGGAAAACCTGGAATACTGAATGATGAAAATAATTTATTGCAAAGATATAGAACATAAAAACTCTGTCGGGTCACTTTATTGGGTCTCAAACTCAAATTATCTGGGGGCCGCTGGAGGCAGTATCAAAAAGACCAAAAAAGACACAAAATTACTAAAAAAGGACACAAAATGACCGAAAAAAGACACAAAATGACAAAAAAAGACACAAAATTACCAAAAAAAGACACAAAATCACCAAAAAAAAGACATTAAATTACTAAAAAAGTAATTAAAGGGACTTCTACACACAACACAGTAAAGTGCCATTCATACAAAACTCACATTAAACTTTCATATCAAGGTGGGGGCCACAAAATATCATCACGAGGGCCACAATTGGCCCGTGGGCCACCAGTTTGAGACCCATGCTTTAGACCCATGTTGTGCATCAAAGGGTTAAACATCTTAAGAGGTGAACTGTCAGAATCTGCGGTTAACTTTTTGATTTCTATAGTTTTGATTCAATAGTTGGTAACACTTTACAATAACCAACTAAGTAATGTTTATAGATGGTTTATAAACCAATTATTAACCATTTACAAAGTGCTATACATATTTAATCTTTAAATGTATTAAACCAATTTCTTAAAGGTATATGGATAATTTCAAAATCATTAACATACTTAATATGGTGTTAAAAATGTTATAATGAGTGCGACTAAAACTATTAATTATAATTTAATTGTTTGTTAATGGTAAAGTAAATAGAAACTGACATTAATATACTATCTATTTGCCATTTATAAATGATGATTGAACATTAATAAACTATCTGTTTACCATTTATAAATGATGGTTATTTGTAAAGTGTTACCCAATAGTTTTGTGCAGTAGATTCAAGAGTAAACCTCCTACATTTCTGTCAGTGAACAAACAGAAATGAGGAGAGTTGACATGAAGTTAGCTAAGTAGTTAGCTTAACAAGCTACTTAGATTAATACTTAGCCAAGAAGTTAGCTAAGTAGTTAGCTTAACAAGCTACTTAGCTAAAAAAATGGATATGGGTCATTTTTGACCCATGTTGTGCATTAGAAGAGTAGTGACACAAAAAGGGATTTTATTCAAAAATGAATAAAAGAAAACATAAAATTAGGATGTATGATGATCAAAAACAAACTAATTGAGGAAAACCTGGAATACTGAATGATGAAAGTAATTTATTGCAAAGATATAGAAAACTCTGTCGGGTCACTTTATTGGGTCTCAAACTCAAATTATCTGGGGGCCGCTGCAGGCAGTATTAAAAAAGACCAAAAAAGACACAAAATTACTAAAAAAGGACACAAAATGACCAAAAAAAGACACAAAATGACAAAAAAAGACACAGAATTACCAAAAAAAGACACAAAATCACCAAAAAAAGACATTTAATTACTAAAAACAGTAATTAAAGGGACCTTCCACACACAACACAGTAAAGTGCCATTCATACAAAACTCACATTAAACTTTCATATCAAGGTGGGGGCCACAAAATATCATCACAAGGGCCACAATTGGCCCGTGGGCCAACAGTTTGAGACCCATGCTTTAGACCCATGTTGTGCATCAAAGGGTTAAACATCTTAAGAGGTGAACTGTCAGAATCTGCGGTTAACATTTTTTCCTTTCTGCATGCTCAATAGTTTTGTGCAGTAGATTCATGAGTAAACCTCCTACATTTCTGTCCGTGAACAAACAGAAACGAGGAGAGTCGACATGTGAATAGGTATCGGGGGAGGAGACCCGTCGACGTGTAATCAGCAGCCTGTTTCTCTAAGCTGACAGGTCTATACATGCCAGAGTACATGTGAAACACATACGTGTGAATATAATAGAATATGCCAAAGCTGTGCACTTCTATTAATCAGAAGCATGAAAAGAGAAGAGAGCAGCATGGCCTCCATAATACCAATAATCATATAATGTGTTCCCATACCTACAGCCGTTACACTGCTGCTGTATGAAGTGTGGGCGAGCCTGCAGCTTCCTCACTTGCCAGTTTAGCTGCTTAAGCCTTTCAAAGATCGCTGTAATAAAAGCCATTGCAATTGGCTCAGAATGTTTGCAGTAATACCACACTTACAAAGTCAACACACGCCAAATAACAGGCATTAGGCACGAAACCACCAAGCATTAAAACACCATCAAGAGGTAAAAGATGCAACATTCAGAAAGGAAACGCAGATTATTCCTTCTTTACTCTGTTTAAGTGCTGATTTCATTTCAAATCGTCCCATTTGTAAAGAGTTTACAAGAACCTGTGCACTGCAAAAAACATGAAGCTTACCGAGTATTTTCTTCTTATATCTAGCAATAGTGTCTTAATTATTTTGTTTTGAGTATAATCTACCTACTGACCAGAGCTTTATGTGCTAATTTAATTATTAGTATTATTATTATGTGCTTATTTATGTATCTTATTGTTTAAAGACCTATTCAACTGTTGAATATGGTGAGTTTTTACCTAAAATATTGGTTCCAATTGAGAGTTTCAGTTGCATGTAGTTTGAATACTATTTCAAAAAAATTTCTACCTCCAGAATGTGATCGTTTCAAGTATTTCTGACTTATTTTAATGTTACTACACTTGAGCTATTCAATCCACAATTGCTCAAAATAAGTATATTTGGACTTATTTAAGCACATCATTGGTTTTTCCAGTGCCTGGATTTTCTTTTTTTTAACTTATTTAAAGAATTCTTACAAAGAAAATTAACTTACTGCACTGGCAGATCATTTTACAAGCTAATGGGGATCCTTTAATAAAACATCTATTTTACTCTCAACGGGAGCAAATCTGCAAAATGACAGTCATGTAGTATTAAAAAAAAGAGTTGAATTCAGTGATTGGGAGCATAAACTCATTAGGAAAATGTTTTCTGAGTTAATAAATCTAGAGAGAAGTAAGCTAATTTTCTCATTAACCCTTAAACAGTGTGACTTCTTTTTGCAGCTAGTGGAGTCGCCCCCTGCTGGCTACTGGAAAGAATGCAGGTTTTAACCCTTAATAGGACACTCATTGAAATACTTGCAAATTTCAACCCTAGAGAATAATGGAGGATATTACATACAGCCAGAATGTGTAAAAAAAAAAACATACGAAAATAATTATTTGAGAGAAAAGTTTACGAGATTAAAGTGGCAAATCTACGAGAAAAAATAAGCAGATTTATGAGATTTAAAGTTGCTTTTTTCCAACTTTTTTCTCGTAAATCTGAGACTTTTTTCGCACAGATTTGCCACTTTAAATCTCTTAAATCTGGGACTTTTTTTCTTGTAGATTTGCCACTTTTAATATAGTAAATTTGCAACTTTTTTCTCGAAAATATTACCTGAAGTTACCAAATATAGTTCTTTGGCTTCACTGTTTCAGCCCCTGAGGTAAAACTAAACGCCTGCAACAGAACAGTTTTTACTTTTTTAGGGAACTAATGTCTGGAAAAGAACATTTCAGCCTGTAGAGGAAAACAGCAGCCATTCTGTTTTGCAGAGTTCAGTTTGTGGAGCAACTTGATCTAAATATTTTATAGCATCAAAGGGCTGAACTGGCTGCTCCGCCTGGATAGCCAAAGGCTTCATGTCCACTGAGGAGAAGGGGACATGTCCCCTCACTGTGATGTCTGCTGTTATTACTGTCCAGCTGCCATGATTAGCATGAAAGGAACCTGTTTGATCAACATTTCATCTGAGTCACCTTCAATTACCAGCTAGCAGGTTTATAGCAGCGAGAGCTTTGAGGGTTCTTTAGCTTCTCGAGGCTGTAGAGCTGCTGAGGACTCTCATTCACATTTTCATTAACTCTATAGAGTCTTATTGGGCTATTTGGTCCATTTTTTTTATTCCTTTTCATGTCTTTGTTAGTCATTTTGTGTCTTTTTTGGTCATTTGTGTCTTTTCTGTGTCTTTTTTGTGTCTTTTTGGTAATTTTGTGTCTGTTGTGTCTTTTTTTGTGTCTTTTTTGGTCATTTGTGTGTGTTTTGGTAATTTTGTGTCTTGTTTTTAGTCATTTTGTGTCTTTTTTGGTCATTTGTGTCTTTTTTGGTAATTTTGTGTCTTTTTCGGTCATTTGTGTCTTTTTTAGTTTTTTGTGTCTTTTTTGGTCATTTGTGTCTTTTTGTGTCTTTTTTGTGTCTTTTTTAGTTATGTTGTGTCTTTTTTTTGTCATTTTGTATTTGTTGTTGTGTCTTTTTTATTTTTTTGTGTCTTTTTTGGTCATTTGTGTCTTTTTTAGTTATGTTGTGTCTTTTTTGTCATTTTGTATCTGTTGTTGTGTCTTTTTTTAGTTTTTTGTGTCTTTTTTGCATCTTTTTTGCATCTTTTTTGCGTCTTTTTTGCATCTTTTTTGCGTCTTTTTTGCATCTTTTTTGCGTCTTTTTTGGTAATTTTGTGTTTTCTGTGTTTTTTTTTTTGGTTGTTCTGTTTTGTGTCTTTTTTGGTCATTTGTGTCTTTTTTTTGTCATTTTGTGTCTTTTTTGGTCATTTTGTGTCTTTTTTTGGTCATTTTGTGTCTTTTTTTGGTCTGCTTTGTTTTTATGTCTGAATGTGATGAAGAAGCTTTGGCGCTTAGGGAGACTCCAGAGGATTTATACTGGTGGTAAATCAAAGATAATATGAAAGGAGTGAGGCATTACACAGCAGATTCCTGAGAAGTAGTGAAGTGACAACGAAGCTTCATGAACCATTTTCTTGGTCAATGCTAAATGTTTTCAGCCCTTTGTTAATAAAGAGCGCCATCTAGTGGACTCAGAACATAAACACAATGCTTCATGAAGCTTCGTTGTCACAGAGAAATGTCCTCACTCTGTTGGTTAAAAACGTGTTCCGGTCCTCACTATGTAGGAAGTACAAGAACACACACACACACACACACACACACATTCTTGTACTTCTATCTTTGTGAGGACCCTCATTGTAATAGTGAATTCCCTAGCAAGGTTATAACAGTTTTGAATTTTTCATTAGTTTTAGTTTTAGTTTTATTTAGTTTTTAGTTTTTATTAGTTTTAGTTTTTTGTAATGGGGTATTTGTTGGTGGGAGATTAAAAGAGGTCACAGTAAATTTATTTCCTTTGTCTGATCCATCTTCATTATGTATGAAAAAATTTGACAAAGACGAAAACGAAGGACATTTGTTCAGATGCTTTTCACTAATAAAACCTGTTTCACCATCAGAACCTGAAGCTTCACACTTACATGACAGTTACAGTCACACCTCATCACGCTGCTGATTATTGAGTTTACCAGATTACAGACACCATGTCAGCAGACGAGCACAAACAGCACAAACACTCTATTTTAGGATCATCTTCTGCTTCTGTGTCTTTTTTGGTAAGTTGTGTCCTTTTGCGTCTTTTTTGCGTCTTTTTTGCGTCTTTTTTGCGTCTTTTTGCGTCTTTTTTGGTAATTTTGTGTCTTCTGTGTTTTTTTTTTGGTTGTTCTGTTTTGTGTCTTTTTTGGCCATTTTGTGTCTGTTATTGTGTCTTTTTTAGTTTTTTGGTCATTTTTGGTCATTTGTGTGTGTTTTGGTAATTTTGTGTCGTTTTTGGTAATTTTGTGTCTGTTGTTGTGTCTTTTTTGGTCATTTGTGTCTTTTTGCGTCTTTTTGGGTAATTTTGTGTCTTCTGTGTTTTTTTTTTGGTTGTTCTGTTTTGTGTCTTTTTTGGTCATTTTGTGTCTGTTATTGGGTCTTTTTTTTATTTTTTTATCTTTTTTTATCTTTTTTTATTAACCATTATACCGATCATCTGCTCGTCATCTTCACCAGCGACCAACAGGCGTTAGAGTTTAATTCTCTCCGCTGGTGGAAAGCAACGGACCACATGTTCTTTCCTTTAGTCCCGTGTGTCAGATCCAATAGAAGACAACAGGACGGGTTGTAAATGTTTCAGCACCACTTCCTGTTCTCAGTCCTGACACAACAGGGTCTGCTTCTTCTGCGGACGTGGAGGTGGAACGAATGTTAAGGAGCATCTTGTCTGCACAGTCAATGTTCTGTAGATCTGAGGAAGTGTGCAATTAAAACTGCTTTACTTTACATCAGCGGTCTCAAAAGTGGAAGGTCCCTTTAATTACTTTTTTTTTGGTCATTTCGTGATTTTTTTTAGGTAATTTTGTGTCTTTTTTTAATAATTGTGTGTCTTTTAATAAAAAAAATTAGTGTCTTTTTTGGCAATTCTGTCTTTTTTTGGTAATTCTGTCTTTTTTTGTAATTTTGTGTCTTTTTTGGTAATTCTTTCTCTTTTTTTGGTCATTTTGTGTCTTTTTTTTAATTATTGTGTGTCTTTTTTTAAATAATTTTGTGTCTTTTTTGGTAATTCTTTCTCTTTTTTTGGTCATTTTGTGTCTTTTTTAATAATTGTGTCTTTTTTAATAACTGTGTGTCTTTTTTAAATAATTTTGTATACTTGGGAAATGCACTTCAACTATGTACATCATAACATTAACTTGAACTATCACCCAGTGATACTAAATGCACAATGACCTTAAATAAATGCTGCATAAAAATATATAGATTTTATATACAATACATGAGATAAACTACTTTTTTCCATTTTAAATACTTTGTCGGCCATAATAGAGCAAGAATAGGGCAATTTGTACCAATTAAAACTGAAATTAACAAATCAAGATAATAACTAATACAGGCTTAGTATAGAGTTAAGCGTTAAAATGTGAATTATGAATAAATCACCAGTTCACAATTATCAATTTCAACCAAATCAAATTGTTCGGCAACACTCAAATTTGCCTTTTCAAAGCAAGCTAAGTGACTTAAGAGACAACGAAGCTTCATGAACCATTTGTTTTATATTTCAACCCCACTAGATGGCGCTCTCGGTTTAAAAAAAAACCCTCTATCAATGGTAACTGAGTGTTTTCAGCCCTTTGTTGAACAAAGAGCGCCATCTAGTGGGGTTAATTTAAATATGATTGTGTAAATATTCAACACCTGTTAAATTATTGTCCATTTCTTCCCATTTTGGCGTCGTTATGTAGCTTTTTGTCAAAGTTCAAGATGAATTTGATAGACTGAATGTTTCTGTCCAACATTTCTTTAGATATATCTGCTCCATGACTGTTAACCTGTTAAAAAAATACACAAAGTGACTTAAAGAGACACAAAATGACTAAAAAAGACACAAAATGACCATAAAAGACACAAAATGACAAAAAAAACCCACTAAATCACAAAGAAGACACAAAATGACTAAAAAAAGACACAAAATTACTAAAAAAGACACAAAATGACCAAAAAACAACACAAAATTACTAAAAAAAGACACAAAATGACAAAAAACAGACACAAAATGACTAAAAAAGACACAAAATGACCAAAAAAGACACAAAATGGCTAAAAAAACCCCACTAAATCACAAAAAAGACACAAAATGACTAAAAAAAGACACAAAATGACCAAAAAACGGCACAAAATGACCAAAAAACAACACAAAATTACTAAAAAAAGACACAAAATGACCAAAAAACAACACAAAATTACTAAAAAAAAGACACAAAATGACCAAAAAAGATACAAAATGACCAAAAAAGACACAAAACCACCAATAAAGACACAAAATCACCAAAAAAGACACAAAATAACAAAAAAAAGACACAAAATGACCCAAAAAGACACAAAATCACGAAAAAAGACAAAAACCCATAAAATGAGAAGTCAGAATGACCAAAAAAAAACCTCACAGAAGACACAATAAGACAAAAAAAGACACAAAATTATCAAAAAAAAGACACGAAATGACTTACAAAGACACAAAGACACTTTAGATATTGTTGTAATATCCTGGTAATAAATCCTTATTTAGTGGCTGATGAAGATGGAGGTCTGGAGCAGAAGAAGAGAGGAAAAAGCCTCTTTAACTCATTTAAAGGAAACATCATAAAAACAAGTGGAATTGAAGAAGTAATGAAGTTGAGTTATATTGAGTCAGACTCTCTTCTTCTTCAAACTATTTCACAGAAACTAGTGGATTCCCATTTCCTCTGCAGCATCCTCACCAATCATCTGAAGAATCACTACGTTCTTTACTAGAAAACCACTTTCACAGAGAGAAGCAGATAGAAATACAACGAGCCAGTATGAGGCTGATGTTTCTTTATTGGGCTGTTAAAAGTGTTTTAATCCAGAAAAGTTCTCCCAGACTCTTTCACTGTGATGACTGAAACTTTGAGAAATGTGCCCAGTTTGTCTCAAAAAAAAAAGGTCTGGCTGGACATATTATCATTCTACGATGAGGGAAAAACTCTTAATTGATAGAGGAAGGCCATCTGAAATACAGAGACACGTCTCCCCTCAAACACGTCTATAATATAGAGCAGGGGTCTCAAACTGGCGGCCCGCGGGCCAATTGTGGCCCTCGTGATGATATTTTGTGGCCCTTGATATGAAAGTTTAATGTGAGTTTTATATGAATGGCACAGTTTATTATCTGCTGTGTTGTTGTTACCGCAAGAAGTGGAAATGTTATGGAATGTCATTTTATGTCTTTTTTTATTTGTTATTTTGTGTATTTTTTCAAAAAGAATTTTGTGTCTTTTTTTTATATAATTGTGTGTCTTTTTTAAGTAATTTGTGTGTTTTTTAAGTAATTTTGTGTCTTTTTTTGGTCATTTTGTGTCTTTTTTTAAAAGAATTTTGTGTCTTTTTTGGTAATTTTGTGTCTTTTTTTTGTCATTTTGTGTCTTTTTTGATAATTTTGTGTCTTTTAAGTAATTTATGTTTTTCTGTAATTTTGTGTCTTTCTTTGGTCATTTTGTGTCTTTTTTAAAACATTTCGTATCTTTTTTTAAAGATTTTGTGTCTTTTTCAAGTAATTTATTTTTTTCTGTAATTTTGTGTCATTATTTTGTCATTTTGTGCCTTTTTTTGGTCATTTTGTGTCTTTTTAAGGTAATTTTTTTTTGTTTTAATTCAGAAAAGTTCTCCCAGACTCTTTCACTGTGATGATTTAAACTTTGAGAAACGTGCCCAGTTTGTCTGAATTGTCTCCCAGCAATAAAAGAAGTGTGGTCAGGTTTTATTGTCCCCGTTGTGGCGCTCTGCCTGGCCTTCTGGAGATAAGCTAGCATCCAGGCTAACATTCCTCCGTCCCCTCTATTGAAACAGGCCTGATAGGAGCAGGACTGCCACAGCAGGGTTTGTTGTCCCTGCAGGCCCTGCCACTGTAAATCATATCTGCTCCGTGACTGTTAACCTGTTAAAAAAGACACAAAATGACTTAAAAAGACACAAAATGACTAAAAAAGACACAAAATGACTAAAAAAAACCCCACTAAATCACAAAAAAGACACAAAATGACTAAAAAAAGACACAAAATGACCAAAAAACGGCACAAAATGACCAAACAGCAACACAAAATTACTAAAAAAAAGACACAAACTGACAAAAAAAGACACAAAATTACTAAAAAAGACACAAAATGACCAAAAAAGACACAAAATGACTAAAAAAACCCACTAAATCACAAAAAACACACAAAATGACTAAAAAAAGACACAAAATGACCAAAAAACGGCACAAAATGACCAAAAAATAACACAAAATTACAAAAAAAAAGACACAAAATTACAAAAAAAAGACACAAAATGACCAAAAAAGATACAAAATGACCAAAAAAGACACAAAATCACCGATAAAGACACAAAATCACCAAAAAAGACACAAAATGACCCAAAAAGACACAAAATCACCAAAAAAGACAAAAACTCACAAAATGAGAAGTCAGAATGACCAAAAAAAAAAACCTCACAGAAGACACAAAAACAAAGACAAAAAAAAAGACACAAAATGACCAAAAAAGACACAAAATTATCAAAAAAAGACTTCTTTGACTTACAAAGACACAAAAATACATGAAAATGATTCAAAAATGGACAAAATAGCCCTTTAAGACTCCATTGAGTTAAAAAGCCACTGGAAGCTGCAGCAGGTTTGTTGACCCAAAAAGACACAAAATCGCGAAAAAAGACAAAAACCCACAAAATGAGAAGTCAGAATGACCAAAAAAAAAAAAGACACAAAATGACTAAAAAAAGACACAAAATGACCAAAAAACGGCACAAAATGACCAAAAAACAAAAATGACCAAAAAAGATACAAAATGACCAAAAAAGACACAAAATCACCAATAAAGACACAAAATCACCAAAAAAGACACAAAATGACTCAAAAAAGACACAAAATTACCAAAAAAGACACAAAATTACCAAAAAAGACACAAAATCACCAATAAAGACACAAAATCACCAAAAAAGACACAAAATGACTAAAAAAAGACACAATAAGACAAAAAAAGACACAAAATGACCAAAAAAGACACGAAATGACTTACAAAGACACAAGAATACATGAAAATGATTCAAAAATGGACAAAATAGCCCTTTAAGCCTCCATGGAGTTAAAAAGCCAGTGGAAGCTGCAGCAGGTTTGTTGCCACTGTAGATCAGATCTGCTCCATGACTGTTAGCCTTGGTGTGAAGAAGCTGCAGAGTGTCAGATATCTCATCATGCTCTGACTAAAGGCCGATGATGCTCTCTGCAGCGTGTTACAGTGTGACGTGACAAACGATCTGTTCTCGCTTGTTATCGCTGACTTCCATTGACACAAACAGCACAAAGCTGCTTACACTGACACTTACAGGCAACATATTCTGTCATGTGAAGAGAAAAATGTGTTTATATAAGCACCGTTCACACCAATTATACTGATAAGTTCACCATAAAGAAACCATGCACTGGAAAAAATGTCTAGATTTTACGGTAGATTTTACATTATTGCGTATTAGTAGTAAGTAAGGAAGTTGTTGTATATGAGTTATGATCTTAATATGCTTTACTTTGTATGGACTTTATAATCTCTACATAGCGGTGAAGGAAATCGATGGTTTAGTTCCGCTCACCAAAGCAATAATTCTGAGGTTATTGAGGGAAAACTCTTAGTTAATGTCTAACTGGTTGTATAATAAGGCCATGCAGAATAAGGCATTAATAACTACTGAATAATGACTCATTAAGAGACAATATGGTACTGATTTACATGATAATAAGCAGTTAATTAATGTTGAATATGTGTTCCCTGATATAAAGTGTTACAGGCTTGGGACTTGTGTCTTTTTTAGTCATTTTGTGTCTTTTTTAAAATAATTTTGTCTTTTTTTTGTCATTTTGTTTCCTTTTTATGGTCATTTTTTGTCAAGTTGTTATATATGAGTTATGATCTTAATATGCTTTACTTTGTACTTTATATATCATATACAACAACTTCCTTACTTACTACTAATAATCAATAATTCTGAGGTTATTGAGGGAAAACTCTTAGTTAATGTCTTACTGGTTGTATAATAAGGCCATGCAGAATAAGGCATTAATAACTACTGAATAATGACTCATTAAGAGACAATATGGTACTGATTTACATGCTAATAAACAGCTAATTCATGTTGAATATGTGTTCCCTAATAAAAAGTGTTACAGGCTTGGGACTTGTGTCTTTTTTAGTCATTTTGTGTCTTTTTTTAAATAATTTTGTGTCTTTGTTTAGTCATTTTGTGTCTTTTTTTGGTCATTTTGTGTCTTTTTTTAGTCATTTTGTGTCTTTTTTAGTCATTTTGTGTCTTTTTTTTGTCATTTTGTGTCGTTTTTTTTGTCATTTTGTGTCTTTTTTGGTCATTTTGTGTCTTTTTTTGGTCAATTTGAGTCTTTTTTAGTCATTTTGTCTCTTTTTTTGTCATTTTGTGTCTTTTTTGGTCAATTTGTTTCTTTTTTTAGTTCTTATTGTGTCCTTTTTGGTCATTTTATGTCGTTTTTTTTGGTCATTTTGTGTCTTTTTTTTGTCATTTTGTTTCTTTTTTTGGTCATTTTGTGTCGTTTTTAGCCATAACTCTTAGTTAATGTCTTACTGGTTGTATAATAAGGCCATGCAGAATAAGGCATTAATAACTACTGAATAATGACTCATTAAGAGACAATATGTTACTGATTTACATGCTAACAAGCAGCTAATTCGTGTGTTACCCACATGAACCAATGATTATACTGTACTTTTTACTCAAATGATGCATGCATGTGTATGTGTAGAAAAATAATGGTATTGTGTAATTATGTGTTTGTTTTCAAGTTAACATTATGATGTTAATAAAGTCTTCTACGGGCTTCCTCATGTAGGGTGAATAATGGAACTTTTGTTAGCAGTTACAATTTTTTTGCTTTAAATGCAACAACATTAATAGGACCTCCTATTAATCTTATCTATAAGTATCTTAACACAGAAGTTCCCTTACAGTCAAGCTTGTGAGCTAGAGCTGCAACAATTAATCGATTAATCGAACAATAATCGATTATTAAATTAATCCTCAACTATTTTGATAATCCAATAATTGGTTGGAGCAGTTTTTTTTTAAAAAGACAATGAGTCCAAATTCTCTGATTTCAGCTTCTTCAATGTGAATATTTCTGGTTTCTTTGTTCCTTTATGACAATAAACTGAATATCTCTTTGGTTTGTGGACAAAACAAGAGATTTGAGGACGTCATCTTGTGGTTTGAGAAACACTCATTGATATTTTTATAGATTTTGTGTCTTTTTTTTAGTCATTTTGTGTCTTTTTGTGTATTTTTTTGGTAATTTTGTCTCTTTTTGTGTCTTTTTGACGTCATCTTGTGGTTTGGGTTTGATTGATACTTTTATACATTTTGTGTCTTTTTGTGTCTTCTTTTGGTCAATTCAAGTCATGTCATTTTGTCTCTTTTTTTAGTTAAATTTGTGTCTTTTTTAGTCATTTTGTGTCTTTATTTGGTCATTATGTGTCTTTTTGTTGTCATTTTTTCTCTTTTTTTGGTAATTATGTCTCTTTTTGTGTCTTTTTGACATCATCTTGTGGTTTGGGAAACACTGATTGATATGTTTATAAATTGTGTGTCTTTTTTTTGGTCATTTTGTGTCTTTTTAAGTCATTTTGTGTCTTTTTTGGACATTTTGTGTCTTTTTTTGTCATTTTGTCTCTTTTTTACATCATCTTGTGGTTTGGGAAACACTCATTGATATTGATGACCAAACAACTAATCGATTAATCGTTTAAACAATCCATAGATTAATCCATAATGAAAATAATCGTTAGTTGCAGCCCTATTGTGAGCCCTTAAAAAGAAGGAGAAAAAAAAGAGAAGACTACTGTCCTGATGCACTGATGAATATTTTGCCTTTATTCCTGTTCCACCTGCAGCTCATCACATCTCCCTGGTTGTGTTAGGCTTTGTGTGACCACTTTTTTTTGTCATTTTGTGTCTTTTTGTGTCTTTTTGACGTCGTCTTGTGGTTTGGGAAACACTCATTGATATTTTTCAGTATTTTATTGACCAAACAACTGATCGATTAATTGTTTAAACAACCGACAGATTAATCCATAATGAAGATAATTGTTACTTGCAGACTCATTGTGAGCCCTTAAAAAGAATCAACTACTGCCTTAACACATTAATGATGATTTATCGTTTTTGCCTTTTTTCCTGTTACACCTGCACTGTGAAGCTTTTTAGTGTAAAATTACGTGTAAAATGTAAAATGTACAGTACCTCTAGTGTATTATAGAAATACAGGTCCGTTTACTGACAAACTGTCTCGTAACGAAGAAAAAAGAAATAGTGTGACATTTAAATGTTAAACTCTAAATTATGTCACAACTAATCCATTGAAACTCTTTATTAGGATAAGTGGAAAAACAACAATATGATGATTATTTCAGCCCAGACAGAAAAGAAATAAAATAAAACTTTTCTTCTTTTCGAAAACAACGGCATTATTTCCCGGACATGCTCAGCTGAAAACAGTAAATTCCTGGGAAAAAAATTGTCATTTTGATCGTTGGAGTGGCTGAGCAATCATGAAAACTCCCACAATGCATTGTTTTCACAGCAATATGCTGTACAATCACAATACAGTAAGTTACTGTTAGAATTTGACTGTAAATTTACAGGAAAGTCTTACAGTGTAGAGCTCATCCCGTGTCCCTGGTGGTGTGATTCTGAGTGTGAGCAGCAGGGGGCAGCATGGCTCCACCGCTCTGACCTCCCTCCCTCTCTCTGCTGTGCTGAGGCCTGTATCAGGGACAGGGTGACATTAAGGGAACCAGTTAAAGGTTAAATACTTTTCTCAAGGGTGCTCCACACAATCCCTCAGCGCACGCTGCAGCCTGCAGCTCTCACACAACGCCGTTTATAACGCCGTCAACGGCTGCAAGGACCGTCTGCAAACAGCTGCAGGCTGTCTGCTGTCTTTATTCAGATAAACATGATCTTTTTTGGTAATTTTATGTCTTTATTTTAATAATTTTGTGTGCCTTCTAGTAATTTTGTGTATTTTTTGGTCATTTTGTGTCTTCTTTTAGTAATTTTGTGTCTTTTTCTAATATTTTTGTGTATTTTTTGGTCATTTTGTGTCTTCTTTTAGTAATTTTGTGTCTTTTTCTAATAATTTTGTGTCTTTTTTTTGGTCATTTTGTGTCTTTTTCTCATAATTTTGTAACTTTTTTGGTAATTTC
This sequence comes from Centropristis striata, assembly GCF_030273125.1. Classification (NCBI taxonomy): domain Eukaryota; kingdom Metazoa; phylum Chordata; class Actinopteri; order Perciformes; family Serranidae; genus Centropristis; species Centropristis striata. The sequence goes on along the minus strand of NC_081527.1, from coordinate 2,204,163 downwards.
TTTGTCTTTTTTTATAATTTTGTGTCTTTTTTGGTCATTTTGTGTCTTCTTTTAGTAATTTTGTGTCTTTTTCTAATAATTTTGTGTATTTTTTGGTCATTTTGTGTCTTTTTCTCATAATTTTGTAACTTTTTTGGTAATTTTTTTGTCTTTTTTTTTATAATTTTGTGTATTTTTTGGTGATTTTGTGTCTTTTTTGGTCATTTTGTGTCTTTTTCTCATAATTTTGTGTCTTTTTTGATGATTTTGTGTCTTTTTAAAATAATTTTGTGTCTTTTTGGGTGATTTTGTGTCTTTTTTGGTAATATTGTGTGTTTTTTAAGTAATTTAGTGTTTTTTCAGTAAATTTGTGTCTTTTTTAGTAATTTTGTATATATTCTGGGTAATTTTGTGTCTTTTTTTGATCGTTTGTGTCATTTTTAAGTAATTTAGTGTTTTTTCAGTCATTTTGTGTCTTTTTTCTGTCATTTTGTGTCTTTTTTTTGTCATTTTGTGTCTCTTTTTGGTCATTTTGATACTGCCTCCAGCGGCCCCCAGGTAATTTGTACCCCTGTACTACTGTACTGAATGGACAATGATGTGATGTTTTTTGGGGAGGATTAAGTCATTTAAGGCTTAGAAGCACAGCGTGACTGCTCATTTCTCAGTGTAGTTGATGGTTGGTGCACCAACAATCTGCCAAGAGTAACTCAATGAATACAAATAAATCAGATATCACAACACTGATTAAGTTAAGTTAAAAAGAAGAAGTCCAGGAGGTTTTGGTTCAAATGTGTCAACTTCCTCTGTATTCGTTTCTGTCCGTGTTCAGCATCTTTTAGTCTGTCCTCACATCACATGCATGGCTCCTTTTTCTACACACAAAATTGGCTATCAGTCAGAAAATTACCAAAAAACGACACAAAATGACTACAAAAGACACAAAATGACTACAAAAGACACAAAATCACTAAAAAAAAGAAAGAAAATGACCAAAAAAGACACAAAATGACAAAAAAAGACACAAAAAGACACAAAATTACCCAAAAAGACAAAAAAAGACACAAAAAGACACAAAATTACCAAAGAAGACACAAAATTACCAAAAAAAGACTAAAAAAAGACACAAAAAGACACAAAATCACCAATAAATACACAAAATGAGAAGACAGAATGACCAAAAAAACCCCACAGAAGACATAAAAATGACAAAAAAAAAAGACACAAACTGACAAAAATATCTAATAGATTTAGTATCAAATGATAGCAGGCCCGGGGTGGGTAATCGGGAGAATCGGGAGAGTTCCCGGTGGGCCGCTTCACTTTTGGGCCGGCCGATAATTTATTTATTTATTTATTTGACATTTTTCACGTTAGTCCATCTCCTCTTAAAGTACGCTAAACACGTTTTGCATTCTGACACCGCAGCCTCAGCATGGGTTGTACCATGCGAGGGAGTTCTCCCCTCCCAAATAAAGTTGGTTGGGTCCATAGCCGTCTTTCCAACAAAGTTTTCTCAGGTAGGCCCAGGTATAGCTGGGCCAGCCCTATCTCAACGACACACGTCGGGGAGGATGGATGGGAGGAAGAGGCCAGGAGGGGCTGAAAAAACCAGGTTGAAGAAAAGAAAGGCATTGGAGGAGGATGCTGCCAAATGTGCCAAGCTTACAGGTTTATTTTCGAGAGGACAAACACAAGTGGCAACTGGTAAAGAGAGACATAGGCTTAATGCAACGCAACTGTTCGGCTAACGTTGTAACGTGGTTAATATCGTTGAAGCGTTGTCAACCTATTCGCAAGCCAAATATTGAATTAAAATATAAGCCTTTTTATATCACCTGATATATGGCGATTCATCCTCTTTGCAAATATTATGAAAATATTGATAACAAAACTCAAACTTGATCTGTGTAGGCTATGCAGTGAAATTATTTTTTCTTTGTAGCTTCTGAGCAGCAGATAAGCCAGTCTCCTGCTGAAAATGATGAGCCCGAAATTTGCAATGAGGAGGCCATGACTACAGGGACAGGTAGAGAAGATAACAGAGTAAACAATATGAATTAAAGTTATTTAATGTAAGAAATAGTGCAGCTACTGTGAGTTGAACTGTAGTTCAATATGCATCTTTATTGAAGAGTGGGATATGTTTCAAATGCTTTATTTATTTTATGCTTTTGTTAATTTATCAACCTACTGTATCCTTGTGGAGTAGTGAAATATTTTTTGTTAACTTCTCATCTTAAGTGGATTATTATTTAACCTTTACATTATCTGTTGAACCATGGTATTAATAAAAAAAACTACAGGATAGTAAGAGCTGAACTATTGCTTCATTTATCCAATTTCCACTACCATGGAAAAAGTGGGCCGATCTTGGGCCTGAAATTCCCAGGCTGAAAAGTGGCCCCACTCCGGCCCTGAATGATAGAACTGGATGGAACCCTCTTATATGGTAGATTTGACACTTTTGTTCACAGTTGCAACATTTAAAATTCTTTATTGAGCATGATAGTGTTTTGAAAGTTAAAAAAAGATTCAAAATCACATTTTATGTTGGACTAAAGGACTAAAAAAGACACAAAATGACCAAAAAAGACACAAAATGACAAAAAAAGACACAAATTGACTAACAAAAGACACAAAATGACTAAAAAAAGACGTAAAATGAGAAGACAGAATGACCCAAAAAAACCCCCCACAGAAGACACAAAATGACCAAAAAAAGACACAAAATGACAAAAAGACACAAAATGACACAAAATGACCAATAAAGACACAAAATGACAAAAAAAGACACAAAATGACAAAAAAAAGACACAAAATGACAAAAAAGACAAAAAATGACAAAAAAAATACACAAAATGACAAAGAAAGACACAAAAAGACACAAAATCACCAATAAAGACACAAAATGAGAAGACAGAATGACCAAAACAAAAACCCACAGAAGACACAAAATTACTAAAAAAGACACAAAATGTCCAAAATATCTAATAGATTTAGTATCAAATGATAGAACTGGATGGAACCCTCTTATATGGTAGATTTGACACCTTTGGTCACATTTGACACGTTTAAAATTCTTTATTGAGCATGATAGTGTTTTGAAAGTTAAAAAAAGATTCAAAATCACATTTTATGTTGGACTAAAGGACTAAAAAAGACACAAAATGACAAAAAAAGACACAAAATGACTAAAAAAAGACACAAAATGACAAAAAAAGACACAAATTGACTAAAAAAGGACACAAATTGACTAAAAAAAGACACAAAATGACTAAAAAAAGACACAAAATAACTAAAAAAGACACAAAATGACAAAAAAAAGACACAAAATGTCCAAAATGACCAAAAAAAGACTTAAAATGACACAAAATGACCAAAAAACAACACAAAATTACTAAAAAAAGACACAAAATGACAAAAAACAGATACAATATGACCAAAAAAGACACAAAATGGCTAAAAAAAACCCCACTAAATCACAAAAAAGACACAAAATGACTAAAAAAAGACACAAAATGACTAAAAAAAGACACAAAATGACTAAAAAAAGACACAAAATGACCAAAAAACAACACAAAATGACTAAAAAAAGACACAAAATGACCAAGAAACAACACAAAATTACTAAAAAAAAACACAAAATGACTAAAAAAGACACAAAATAACTAAAAAAGACACAAAATGACCAAAAAAGACACAAAATGACCAAAAAAATTACACAAAATGACAAAAAAAGACACAAAATGACTAAAAAAGACACCAAATAACTAAAAAAGACACAAAATGACAAAAAAAGACACAAAATGACCAAAAAAAGACACAAAATGACTAAAAAAGACACAAAATGAGTAAAAAAGACACAAAATGACTAAAAAATGACACAAAATGACCAAAAAAAGACACAAAATGAGTAAAAAAAAAGACACAAAATGACCAAAAAAAGACACAAAATGACTAAAAAAGACACAAAATAACTAAAAAAGACACAAAATGACCAAAAAAATACAAAATGACTAAAAAAAGACACAAAATGACAAACAAAGACACAAAATGACTAAAAAAAGACACAAAACGACCCAAAAAATATACAAAATGACTAAAAAAGACACAAAATGACAAAAAAAGACACAAATTGACTAAAAAAAGACACAAATTGACTAAAAAAAGACACAAAATGACTAAAAAACGACAAAATGACAAAAAAAGACACAAAATGACACAAAATGACCAATAAAGACACAAAATGAGAAGACAGAATGACCAAAAAAAAAACCCCCACAGAAGACACAAAATGACCAAAAAAAGACACAAAATGACCAAAAGATTACTTACAAAGACACGAAAAGACATGAAAAGGATTCACAAATTGCTAAAATAGCGCTATAAGACTCCATAGAGGTAAGATTGTGAAACCTGCCCAGTCCACTGCTCAGCTGTAACAACACTGCTGGTTACAGAGAAGAAGAAGCATTAAATGTGTCTGATCCCAGTCTCCAGATGAACAGACAGCATGGACCAGTCTCATTCATTATCAACCAGTCCACAACACTGATGTTCTCACACGCTCCTTTTCAAAGTGGGTGTCCCAAACCACCAGGGGGTCGCAGAAGCTTTGATACATGTTTTTATTAAGTTATACGTCTTTTAACCCTTTGATGCTCCACATATTAACCCTTCTACTGCACAACATGGTCTAAAATGACCCTCATTCATTCCCTTCATGTTATTTAATGCTGCTGTGTGTTTCTCTGCTCTATCTTTTGATGTCAACTTATTTTATGATTTAATATTCCAATTATTCTTTAAATATCTTGTTTTTGATAACAAAAAATCATTATTTCCATTTTGCCTCTCATACTTTATGAAGAAAAAAAGTTTTTGTATTATTACATAGCTAACAACTTGGCTAAGTAGCTTGCTAAGCTAACTACTTAGCCAAGAAGTTAGCTAAGTATTTAGCTTAGCAAGCCACTTAGCTAAATACTTAGCCAAGAAGTTAGCTAAGTAGTTAGCTTAGCAAGCCACTTAGCTAAATACTTAGCCAAGAGAGTTAGCTTAGCAAGCCACTTAGCTAAATACTTAGCCAAGAAGTTAGCTAAGTAGTTAGCTTAGCAAGCCACTTAGCTAAATACTTAGCCAAGAGAGTTAGCTTAGCAAGCCACTTAGCTAAAGACTTAGCCAAGAAGTTAGCTAAGTAGTTAACTTAGCAAGCCACTTAGCTAAATACTTAGCCAAGAAGTTAGCTAAGTAGTTAGCTTAGCAAGCCACTTAGCTAAATACTTAGCCAAGAAGTTAGCTTAGCAGGCGACTTAGCTAAATACTTAGCCAAGAAGTTAGCTTAGCAGGCGACTTAGCTAAATACTTAGCCAAGAAGTTAGCTCAGTAGTTAGCTTAGCAAGCCACTTAGCTAAATACTTAGTCAAGAAGTTAGCTAAGTAGTTAGCTTAGCAAGCCACTTAGCTAAATACTTAGCCAAGAAGTTAGCAAAGTAGTTAACTTAGCAAGCCACTTAGCTAAATACTTAGCCAAGAAGTTAGCTAAGTAGATAGCTTAGCAAGCCACTTAGCTAAATACTTAGCCAAGAAGTTAGCTTAGCAGGCGACTTAGCTAAATACTTAGCCAAGAAGTTAGCTCAGTAGTTAGCTTAGCAAGCCACTTAGCTAAATACTTAGCCAAGAAGTTAGCTAAGTAGTTAGCTTAGCAAGCCACTTAGCTAAATACTTAGGCAAGAAGTTAGCTAAGTAGTTAGCTTAGCAAGCTACTTAGCTAAATACTTAGCCAAGAAGTTAGCTTAGCAGGCGACTTAGCTAAATACTTAGCCAAAAAGTTAGCTAAGTAGTTAGCTTAGCAAGCCACTTAGCTAAATACTTAGCCAAGAAGTTAGCTAAGTAGTTAGCTTAGCAAGCCACTTAGCTAAATACTTAGCCAAGAAGTTAGCTAAGTAGTTAGCTTAGCAAGCCACTTAGCTAAATACTTAGCCAAGAAGTTAGCTTAGCAAGCTACTTAGCTAAATACTTAGCCAAGAAGTTAGCTAAGTAGTTAGCTTAGCAAGCCACTTAGCTAAATACTTAGCCAAGAAGTTAGCTTAGCAGGCGACTTAGCTAAATACTTAGCCAAGAAGTTAGCTTAGCAGGCGACTTAGCTAAATACTTAGGCAAGAAGTTAGCTAAGTAGTTAGCTTAGCAAGCTACTTAGCTAAATACTTAGGCAAGAAGTTAGCTAAGTAGTTAGCTTAGCAAGCTACTTAGCTAAATACTTAGGCAAGAAGTTAGCTAAGTAGTTAGCTTAGCAAGCCACTTAGCTAAATACTTAGGCAAGAAGTTAGCTAAGTAGTTAGCTTAGCAAGCTACTTAGCTAAATACTTAGCCAAGAAGTTAGCTTAGCAGGCGACTTAGCTAAATACTTAGCCAAAAAGTTAGCTAAGTAGTTAGCTTAGCAAGCCACTTAGCTAAATACTTAGCCAAGAAGTTAGCTAAGTAGTTAGCTTAGCAAGCCACTTAGCTAAATACTTAGCCAAGAAGTTAGCTAAGTAGTTAGCTTAGCAAGCCACTTAGCTAAATACTTAGCCAAGAAGTTAGCTTAGCAAGCTACTTAGCTAAATACTTAGCCAAGAAGTTAGCTAAGTAGTTAGCTTAGCAAGCCACTTAGCTAAATACTTAGCCAAGAAGTTAGCTTAGCAGGCGACTTAGCTAAATACTTAGGCAAGAAGTTAGCTAAGTAGTTAGCTTAGCAAGCCACTTAGCTAAATACTTAGGCAAGAAGTTAGCTAAGTAGTTAGCTTAGCAAGCTACTTAGCTAAATACTTAGCCAAGAAGTTAGCTTAGCAGGCGACTTAGCTAAATACTTAGCCAAGAAGTTAGCTAAGTAGTTAGCTTAGCAAGCCACTTAGCTAAATACTTAGCCAAGAAGTTAGCTTAGCAAGCTACTTAGCTAAATACTTAGCCAAGAAATTTTTGGGTCTTTTTTTTTTTGATAATTGTGTGTCTTTTTTAAATAATTTTGTGTCTTTTTTTGGTCATTTTGTTTATTTTTTTAAGTACTTTTGTGTCTTTTTTTTGTCATTTTGTGTCTTTTTTTGGTCATTTTGTGTATTTTTTTAGTAATTTTGTGTCTTTACGTGTCTTTTTGACGTCATCTATTGGTTTTGGAAACACTGATTTATATTTTTTTTATACATTTTGTGTCTTTTTTTGGTAATTTTGTCTTTTTTTAGTAATTTTGTGTCTTTTTTTGGTAATTTTGTGTCTTTTTTTAGTCATTTTGTTTCTTTTTTTTGTCATTTTGTGTCTTTTTTTTGTAATTATGTGTCTTTTTTTAGTCATTTTGTTTCTTTTTTTAGTAATTTTGTGTCTTTTTTTTGTAATCATGTGTCTTTTTTTAGTCATTTTGTGTCTTTTTTTGCTCATCTTGATCCTGCCTCCAGCGGCCCCAGGTAATGTGAGTTAGAGAGCCCTGGTTTAGAGTCTTCTCTCGACTCCCTCTACTCATGAGTGACAGGAAGAAAGTCACAACTGGAGCCAGCTAGTTTCCATCCTGTTTTCTCTGCCATACACTAATAAACTCTCCTGTCATTTCACATCCAGCTGCTGCAGGAAACTCTTCCCCTCCATCCTCATCACCTGTTCCCCATCCTCTCCTTGTTCTCCAGTTTATATCTACTGGCCTCTTTCCCTCCGTCTCTGCCAGGTACTTTAGTTTATCCATCCTTTGTTCTGCCTGTCTGACCTGCAGCTGCCTGAGCTCCTTATTATCAGGAAACTATCAAGAGAGATGATAAAATCTCTCCAGATTGGAGGTTTGTATCATTTCTGTTAATATTTCTGCTTTGCTCCAAGATCTGTGATTACCTCTGGAATAGTGTCAGTGGCAGTGAACAGAACTGAGCTTTTTATTGGCTTTAACAACATGATGGTTTGGGCAAATGTGTCCTGTAATTCTATGAGCATCAGGCACCAGTTGTCTCTGTCTGCTGCAGAGCTTTTTATACACACAATGTCATTTTGTGTCTTTTTTGGTAAATTTGTGTGTTTTTTAAGTAATTTTGTGTCTTTTTTAAGTATTTTTTTTGTCTTTTATGGTCATTTTGTGTCTTTTTTTGGTAATTTTTGGTCTTTTTAAAGTAATTTTGTGTGTTTTTTTTGATAATTTGGGGTCTTTTTTTGGTAAATTTGTGTCTTTTTTGGTAATTTTGTGTTTTTTTTAAGTAATTTTGTGTCTTTTTTAAGTTATTTTTTGTATTTTTTTGTAATTTTGTGTCTTTTTTAAGTAATATTTGTGTCTTTTTTGGGGTAATTTTGTGTCTTTTTTGGTAATTGTGTGTCTTTTTTAAGTAATTTTGTGTCTTTTTTGGTAATTTTTTGTCTTTTTCTCATAATTTTGTGTATTTTTTGGCGATTTTTTGGTCATTTTGTGTCTTTTTTAAGTAATTTATTGTTTTTTCAGTAAATTTGTGTCTTTTTTAGAAATTTTGTAGATATTCTTTTTCGTTTGTGTCATTTTTAAGTAATTTAGTGTTTTTTCAGTCATTTTTGTGTGTGTGTGTGTGTGTGTGTGTGGGTGTGTTTTGGTCATTTGTGTCTTTTTTAAGTAATTTTTTTCTGTCATTTTGTGTCTTTTTTAAGTAATCTATTTTTTTCTGTCATTTTGTGTCTTTTTTTTTGTAATTTTGTGTCTTTTTTTGGTCATTTTGATACTGCCTCCAGCGGCCCCCAGGTAATTTGAGACCCCCTGTACTCATCATCACAGTAAAATCCGGAAAAATACAATTTCCTCCATTTTGATAACTTCTAATTTGACTGTGATGCATGCCTGATGGTTATTTATAATCCTGCACCTGTTGGAAGCACAGATGGCTTTAGTTAATTTGAGCCTCTTAGACTGATGTTAATGGAAAAGCCAACAGCATTTCCATTTGTCAGCCTCTTGAAATGGCACCGGAATATCTTTGTTCTCTGCAGCACCAGGAACCTGCAACCTGTCTTTAAAAACACTAGAAAACAAAAATAAAAGGCCACACAAACCTCATAAATATTAATATTCACGTGTAAATTAGAAACTGACACACCTACTGTGACAGAAAGAGCAACTTCTTTTTTTAGAAGGAATCAGAGAGAGTGAAATGAAGGCGAGTGCAGTGGGACTGGGATAATGTTTCCCATGGTGCTGGGACAACGTGTTAACTTTCACACTCAGTGTTGAGGTGGAGCAGCTCGTTATTCTGCTCTCGTTACTGAGGCAGCATCCAGGCTAGCTGAGCTGCCGTACTTAGCGTTAGCAGCTGTTGGGCCTACGAGCGAGCGAGCGCCGGCGCTCGCTCTTTCTGCTGCCGCTCGCTCACATCTTCTCATTAAGGAACAGGGAAAAAAGCCCGCCGACAGCAGGAGCAGCCAACATTTCTTGGGCTATAAAACCAGGGGTGTCCAAAAAGAAGACACAAAATGACACCAAAAACCTAGATTACTTAAAAAAAGACACAAAATGACCAAAAAAAGACACAAAATTGAAAAAAAAACAAACACAAAATGACAGAAAAAAGAGACACAATGACAGAAAAGACACAAAATTACAAAAAAAAAGAGACAAAATGACAGGAAAAGACACAAATTGAAAGAAAAAAGACACAAAATGACAGAAAAAACACTAAATTACTAAAAAAAGACACAAAATTACTAAAAAAAGACGCTAAATGACAGAAAAAAGACACAAAATAACACAAAAAGACACAAAATGACAGAAAAAATGCAGAAAATGAAAGAAAAAAGACACAAAATTACTAAAAAAAGAGACAAAATGACAGAAAAAACACAAAATTACTTAAAAAAGACACAAAATTACTAAAAAAAGACACTAAATGACAGAAAAAAGACACAAAAGGACAGAAAAAATACACAAAATGACCAAAAAATACACAAAATGACAAAAAAAGACACAAACTTACTAAAAAAGACACAAAATTACTAAAAAAAAGACAAAATTACAGAAAAAAAGCGTTAGCAGCTGTTGGGCCTACGAGTCTTTCTGCTGCCGCTCGCTCACATCTTCTCATTAAGGAACAGGGAAAAAAAGGCCGACAGCAGGAGCAGCCAACATTTCTTGGGCTATAAAACCAGGGGTGTCCAAAAAAAAGACACAAAATGACACAAAAAACCTAGATTACTTAAAAAAGACACAAAATGACCAAAAAGACACAAAATTGCAAAAAAAACAAACACAAAATGACAGAAAAAATACACAAAATGACAAAAAAAAAGAGACAAAATGACCAAAAAAAGACACAAAATTACTTAAAAAAAGAGACAAAATGACAGAAAAAAGACACAAATTGAAAGAAAAAGACACAAAATGACAGAAAAAACACTAAATTACTTAAAAAAGACACAAAATTACTAAAAAAAGACGCTAAATGACAGAAAAAAGACACAAAATGACCAAAAAAGACACAAAATTACTAAAAAAGACACAAAATTACTAAAAAAAAGACAAAATTACAGAAAAAAAGAGACAAAATTAAAGAAAAAAGACACAAAATTACTAAAAAAAGAGACAAAATTACAGAAAAAAGACACAAAATGAAAGAAAAAAGGCACAAAATTACCAAAAAAGTAATTAAAGGGACCTTCCACACACAACACGGTAAAGTGCCATTCATATAAAACTCACATTAAACTTCCATATCAAGGTGGGGGCCACAAAATATCGTCATGAGGGCCACAATTGGCCCGCGGGCTGCGAGTATTAAAGTGTTTTAAAGTGCTGGGACGAGCTGAAACCAAGCAAAACCAAGATCTTCTCATTAAGGAACAGAAAAAAGCCCGCAGACAGCAGGAGCAGCCAACATTTCTTGGGCTATAAAACCATGGGATGGGCGTCAATGGGCCGGGTGGGATATATGCACGTAACTTAACCTGAGCAAGAGGAAAATATAACCTAAACCTCCGATTACTGTAATGGGGAGAGCAAAGACTGAGATCTCATTCAGAGCCGTATGTGGTGAAGTAATGACCACTGATGTCCCTTTAATGTAACAAGGCGGGTTAAATGATTTATCACGGTGACCCAATATCCTGTCAGCCATCACTCACGGCCTACTTACAGCCACAGAACTAGTTCATGTATGCTGGGCATCTTAAAGCAGGGGTCTCAGACTCAAATTACCAGGGGAGCACTGGAGGCAGGATCAAACTGAGCAAAAAAAGACACAAAATTACCAAAAACAGACACAAAATTACAGAAAAAAGACACAAAATGACCAAAAAAGACACAAAATGACAGAAAAAAATACACAAAATGACCAAAAAAGACACAAAATGACTAAACCAAGACACAAAATTGCAAAAAAATACACAGCATTACCAAAAAAAGACACAAAATGAGCAAAAAAGACACAAAATGAGCAAAAAAAGACACAAAATGAGCAAAAAAGACACAAAATGACCAAAAAAAGACACAAAATGAGCAAAAAAGACACAAAATGACTAAAAAAGACACAAAATGAGCAAAAAAGACACAAAATGACTAAACAAAGACACAAAATGACTAAAAAAAGACACAAAATGACCAAAAAAGACACAAAATGACTAAAAAAAGATACAAAATGACTAAAAAAAGACACAAAATGACTAAACAAAGACACAAAATTGCAAAAGAAATACACAGAATTACAAAAAAATTACACAAAATGACAGAAAAAACCTAGATTACTTAAAAAGACACAATATGACTAAAAAAATACACTGAATTACCAAAAAAAGACACAAAATGACCAAAAAAGACACAAAATGATTTTAAAAAGACACAAAATTACCCCAAAAAAGACACAAAATGACCAAAAAGACAAAATGACTAAACAAAGACACAAAATTGCAAAAAAATACACAGAATTACCAAAAAAATACACAAAATGACAGAAAAAAACCTAGATTACTTAAAAAGACACAAAATGACTAAAAAAATACACTGAATTACCAAAAAAAGACACAAAATTACCAAAAAAGACACAAAATTATTTTAAAAAGACACAAAATTACCAAAAAAGACACTGAATTACCAAAAAAAGACACAAAATGACCAAAAAAGACACAAAATTATTTTAAAAAGACACAAAATTACCCAAAAAATATACATAATGACCAAAAAAAGACACAAAATGACCAAAAAAGACACAAAATGACTAAACAAAGACACAAAATTGCAAAAAAATACACTGAATTACCAAAAAAAGACACAAAATGACCAAAAAAGACAAAATTATTTTAAAAAGACACAAAATGACCAAAAAATACACAAAATGACTAAACAAAGACACAAAATTGCAAAAAAATACACAGAATTACCCAAAAATACACAAAATTACAGAAAAAAACCTAGATTACTTAAAAAGACACAAAATGACTAAATAAAATATACACTGATTTACCAAAAAAAGACACAAAATTATTTTAAAAAGACACAAAATTACCCAAAAAATATACATAATGACCTGGGTCCTTCCACACACAACACGGTTCCATTCATGCCATTCATATACAAATATAAGAATACATATATTACATAAATTTCTCCCTATTTTTTATTTCTTTATCTTATTCTATTTTTTATATTATTACTATTAACATTGCTTTTTTCTGTCTTTTTCCCTTTTTTTTGCTGCATCGAGCCCTTTCTTGCTATACATTTATTTTATTTTAACATATTTATCTCTTTAATCCATTCATCAACTTATGTTGCTGGAGTTGGGGGATTTATGACAAGAAAATAATAAACATAATCCAAAAATAAATAAATAAATGAATACCTGGCTGTCTGTTGGGAGTTCAAATGTTAAAATTCACTTTGCACGAGTGTTTATTTCTTTCCAAGATTTCCTCCCAAATGTTGCTCATCACTTAACTTTGACTCCAGTTGATAGACGAGGTCAACTTTGTTGCATCTTCAAGTTATTTTAGCTCAGATTGGCCTTTTGACTCCACCACAAAGCTTTGAAACAGATAAGACAAGAGACACACAAATATAAATATCTCACACATGCACATCTAAAAAAAAAAAAAAAAAAAAAAACCTGAAACAGAAGCGTGTGATTACACAGTGAGACGACAGACGAAGAAAATGAAAAGAGAAGAGCGAGATAGAGAAAGGGGAGAATAGATCACAGTGATGGAGAGACAGACAATAGATAAAAAAAGAGGTGAAAAGATTCGCTGAGTGAGAGAAATTAGAGCTTAACACTAAATTACTAAAAAAATACACAAAATGACAGAAAAAACACTAAATCACTTAAAAAAGACACAAAATGACCAAAAAAGACACAAAATGACAGAAAAAATACACAAAATGACAAAAAAGACATAAAATTACTAAAAAAGACACAAAATGACAGAAAAAATACAAAAAAGGACAGAAAAAATTAAAATTAGATTAGAATAGAGCTAAACACTAAATCACTTAAAAAAGACACAAAATTACTAAAAAAGACACAAAATGACAGAAAAAATACACAAAATGACAAAAAAAGACACAAAATTACTAAAAAAGACACAAAATTACTAAAAAAAGACACAAAATGACAGAAAAAACACTAAATTACTTAAAAAAGACACAAAATTACTAAAAAAAAGACACAAAATGACAGAAAAAATACACAAAAGGACAGAAAAAAGACACAAAATTACTAAAAAAAGAGACAAAATTACAGAAAAAAAGACACAAAATGAAAAAACAAACCTGAAACAGAAGCGTGTGATTACACAGTGAGACGACAGAGGAAGAAAATGAAAAGAGAAGAGCGAGATAGAGAAAGAGGAGAATAGATCACAGTGATGGAGAGACAGACAATAGATAAAAAAAGAGGTGAAGAGATTCGCTGAGTGAGAGAAAGTAGAGCGAGAAAAGAAGACTAGAAAGGGCGACAACCCACACAAGCTGCTGGAGAACGAGGCCTCTCTATCTCTGCTCTGAGGGGGAGGCAGCACATGTGCATTTATCTGTGTGTGTGTGTGTGTGTGTGTGTGTGTGTGTGTGTGTGTTCTTGTACTTCCTACATAGTGAGGACCGGGTACACGTTTTTAAACCAACAGAGTGAGGACATTTTTGCAAAGTGAGGTCATTTCGGCCGGTCCTCACTTCTTTAAAGGCTTTTTTTTTTTTTAGATTTCAGACTTTGTTTTAAGGGTTAAAGGTTACATGATAATGATAATTAACTGAAACTGTATTGTGTGGTTACAAAACTAACTAAAATTATAGTGAAAATGTCCTTCGTTTTCATCTTTGTCAACTTTTTTCATACATAATTCATTTTATTTAATAGGGCGCCTTTCAAGGCACTCAAGGTCGCCTTACAACATGGAAAAAACAAAAAACAAGCAGAACATCATACATATCATACAATCTAAACAAATCAGAATATTTACAAATACATTACAATTAAGGAGGGGAGTTTGTGCGGAGGATCAAATGGAGTGAGCGAGTCTGAACAGGTAGGTCTTGAGTTGTGATTTTAATTGATTGAGAGATGTGATGTTGCGAAGGGAAGGGGGAAGGGAATTCCAGAGCAAGGGAGCAGAGCGACTGAAAGCTCTGCTCCCCATGGTAACCAGACGGGCAGGGGGGACGGAGAGGTGGGTGGAGGAAGAAGATCTGAGTGGGCGGGCGGGTGTGGCAATGTGGAGGAGGTCAGAGAGGTATGGAGGGGCGAGGTGGTGAATGGCCTTGAAGGTGAGCAGTAGAGTTTTGTACTGGATGCGGTGTGTGATGGGGAGCCAGTGGAGCTGCTGGAGGACTGGTGTGATGTGGTGACTGGATGGGGTCCTTGTGATGATGCGGGCTGCTGAGTTCTGTACCAGTTGTAGTTTGTGAAGAGTTTTTTTGCGGATGTCCAAACAGGAGAGAGTTGCAGTAGTCAAGACGGGAGGTGACGAGACTGTGGACCAGGATGGCAGCTGTGTGGGGTGTAAGTGAGGGGCGGAGGCGGTTGATGTTACGGAGATGGAGGTAGGCTGAGCAGGTTATGTGACTGATGTGTGAGGTGTATGAGAGTGTGCTGTCAAGGATGACACCCAGACTCTTTACCTTGGGGGATGGAGAGATGTTGGAATTGTCTATGGATATTGTGAAACTGGGAGATTTGGATAGGGTGGTTTTTGTGCCAATGAGTAGAATTTCTGTTTTGTTGCTATTCAGTTTCAGGAAATTGGATGAAAACCAGGACTGTATTTTGAGGAGTGGGTGGACTCAGGTTCAGTGGAAATGTGGAGCTGGGTGTCATCCGCATAGCAGTGGAAGTTGATGTGATGTTTCCGGAAAATGTAACCAAGGGGGAGTAGGTAGATGATGAATAAGAGGGGTCCCAGGACAGAGCCTTGGGGCACCCCAGTGGTGACTGGGAGTGGTTGTGATGTGAATGATTTGAGTTGGATGAAGTGTGTGGGGCCAGAGAGGTAGGATTTGAACCAGTTGAGGGGGGTGTGCGTGATGCCTATGGAGAGGAGTCTGTCAAGGAGGATGGTGTGTGAGATGGTGTCGAAGGCCGCACTCAGATCAAGTAGGATGAGGATGGAGAGGAGACCGGAATCAGCTGCGAGGAGGAGGTCGTTGGTGATTTTGAGTATTGCAGTTTCAGTGCTATGGAGAGGTCGGAAGCCGGACTGGAATTGTTCAAAAATGTCATTGCGGGAAAGGTGGGAATGGAGTTGAGTGGCAACAGTTTTTTCCAGAATTTTTGACAGAAATGGCAGATTGGAGATGGGACGGAGGTTGTTGGGGTCGTTGGGATTTGCACCAGGTTTTTTTAGTATTGGGGTGACAGCAGCTGTTTTGAGGGGTGATGGGACAATTCCAGTAATGAGAGAGGAGTGGATTATGTGTGTGATGAGGGGGGCCAGAGAGGGAATGGTGGCTTTGACAAGAGTAGTTGGAAGGGGGTCTAAGCGGCAGGTTGATGATTTTGATTTCTTGATGGTATCAGTAATTACAGAGAGTGGGGGGAGGGTAAATGCTGAGAGAGTGTGGGAGGGGGGCACAGATGGAAATAGCGGAGATGAAATATGAGAGGCACTGGGAGCAAGTTGATGGTGGATAATGATAATGAAGATGGATCAGACAAAGGAAATAAAGGAAAAATTTACTGTGACCTCTTTTAATCTCCCACCCAACAAATACCCCATTACAAAAAACTACAACTAATAAAAACTAAACTAAAACCAGCAAACTCACTCTAAAAACTAATTAAAACTAACTGGATTTGAAAACAAAAAATCACAACCCAACAACCCAATTTTCGCGTCGCGTTACTCGCGCGAGTTGACTGCGCGAGTAGTTGAATTTACTCGTGTCACTCGCGCGAGTAAATAACTCGCGAACATATGCCGGCCGGCGAAGGCTGCTAATGCTAATGCTAACTTTGTAGAGAAGTAGCTACAACAGATAGCTGAAATCACATTGTCACAACTTACCAGGCAGACCGGTGACCTCACTCACCCTCCTCCAGGCAAGATCTTTATGGTTCCGGTTGCGGTAGGAGGGTGATGATGTGTCAAAAAGCTCGGGAAGCCCACAGACCGCAACAATAAGTTTCTCCTCCATTTTTCCGGAATAGGCGGGTTCCCGGGATGCATGACGTCACTGTCGTCCAGAATCTCAACGCTGATAGGCTGTCCTGACACAGCGTCATGCGAATATTTCGCCAAAGTTGAATTTATTGAACTCACGCGAATTCGCGTTGTTTCATTCGCGCCGCGACATTCGCGTCAATCGCGGCATTCGCGTCGTGCAAAACTCGCGATTCGCGCCGCCGGCAAAAATGTGCGTCTATTCGCGTGTTTGCATTTACTTTGTATGTAATCTTGTCGCCCGAAATATTCGCTACGCGTCCGGTCTGAACACACCGTAAAAACTCATTAAAACTAACTGAAATTGAAAACAAAAAATCACAACCCAATTAAAAATGAAACTAATGAAAAATCCAAAACTATTATAACCTTGCAAGGGAATTCACTGTTCCAATGAGGGTCCTCACAAAGAAAGAAGTACAAGAATGTGTGTGTGTGTGTGTGTGTGTGCGTCCTTGTTCTTCCTACAAAGTGAGGACCGGAACACGTTTTTTTTTAACCAACAGGGTGAGGACATTTTTGCAAAGTGAGGACATTTTGGCCGGTCTTCACTTCTTTAAAGGCTTTTTTTGAGATTTCAGACTTTGTTTCAAGGGATAAAGCTTACATGATAATGATAATTAACTGAATTTGAAAACAAAAATTCACAACCCAATTAAAACTAAAACTAATGAAAAATCCAAAACTATTATAACCTTGAAAGGGAAGTCACTGTTCCAATGAGGGTCCTCACAAAGACAGAAGTACAAGAATGTGTGTGTGTGACTGCAGGCTCAGTTTCCTTTCATTTGAACGTCTCCAGAGCCGCCCCCTCCTGCTCCCTGTCCCCGGGTCGCTGGTTATTATAAATACAGAGTCCCTGGCAGGCGGCGGCTGGCGGGGGACGGATTCGTCTGCAGGAAATGACATCACAAACATGAAAAGGTGACGCAGGAGACAATGGCACGTTTAGCCAGAGCTGACACGGAGCCAGTTAAAAAAAAAAACAACAACAAGGGCTGGAACCTGGGGGCTTAACTAACCACTGATCTATCATTTACTTTTGTACACTCAAAATAATAATACTGCATATGTATCTCTTTAATCCATTCCGCAATTTTTGTTGCTGGACTTGGGGGATTTATGACAAGAAAATAATAAACTGATCCAAAAATAAATAAATAAATGAATACCTGGCTGTCTGTTGGGAGATACGAATACATATATTACATACATTTCTCCCTTTTTTTTTATTTCTTTATCTTATTCTATTTTTTTATTCTTTTTTATTACCATTAATATTGCTTTTTCTGTCTTTTTTCCTTTTTTTGCATTTGAATTTGCTGCATCCAACCCTTCCTTGCTATACATTTATTTTAACATATTTATCTCTTTAATCCATTCCGCAATTTTTGTTGCTGGACTTGGGGGATTTATGGCAAGAAAATAATAAACAGATCCAAAAATAAATAAATAAATGAATACCTGGCTGTGGCTTATGTCATTGTACACACATTAACTTAAAAATGTTTTTTTTTTTTTTAAATAAAGCACCATATTTAAAAATGGATTTAATTTCTAAACAGAATTTTTAAAGCTTTTTTTTGTCTAGTCTTCTATAAATGACCTGGTTTTTAGAAAATGTTGTCCTCGATACGAATACATATATTACATACATTTCTCCCCATTTTTTATTTCTTTATCTTATTCTATTTTTTTTATTATTTTTTTTTATTACCATTAATATTGCTTTTTCTGTCTTTTTTCCTTTTTTTGCATTTGAATTTGCTGCATCTAACCCTTCCTTGCTATACATTTATTTTAACATATGTATCTCTTTAATCCATTCCCCAATTTTTGTTGCTGCACTGTAAAAAAAAATCTGTTTAATTTACGGTAAAATACCGGCAGCTGTGGTTGAAAGAACTTCACCATAAAAAATACAGTGAGCGTATGTAAATGTAAATATCAGCAAAAACTGTAATTTATACTGAATAATCCCATTACTTTTAGGATAATTGTTTCATCATGGTATTTCTCCATTAACTTTACATGGAAATTTTATATTTTTACAGCAAAACTGTGTGTTTTCTACAGTTTATGGCGGTAGAATTTAAAGTTTTATACTATTATTTGATTTACAGTAATTAAAAGTATCTACTACGGTGATCTACAATGTTTAATTTTATGACCTATTTCTGATGCAATTTGACTGTGTTTTACTGTAATTTCTACAAACATTTTTTACAGTGTGGACTTGGGAGATTTATGGCAAGAAAATAATAAACTGATCCAAAAATAAATAAATAAATGAATACCTGGCTGTCTGTTGGGAGTTCAAATGTTAAAATTCACTTTACACTAGTGTTTATTTCTTTCCAAGATTTCCTCCCAAATGTTGCTTATCACTTAACTTTGACTCCAGTTGATAGACGAGGTCAACTTTGTTGCATCTTCAAGTTATTTTAGCTCAGATTGGCCTTTTTGACTCCACCACAAAGCTTTGAAACAGATAAGACAAGAGAAACACAAATAAAAGAACATTTTTACACTCAAAAAATATTGAGTTGATTTGAAAATCTCTCAAATCGGTCAAACAAAACATGAGTAATGAGTAAATTTAAGTCATATTTTCATGAACGTCTGACTGACAGATGTTCGTCTGGGGAATAAAAAAAAAAAAATCTTGTTCATTCTATGTGGCTCAGATGGTGGATGAGTTGCCCGTTGATTGGATGGTCCGTGGTCTGATCTCTCAGATGTTGAAGTATCCTCGGGCAACATGCTGGAGATTAAATTGCTCCTGCTCCGGGCATCTGATCGAATAGTATATAATAATAGATGATCCATTGTGTAAAAGCCTAGTCTATACAAGTGCAGTCCATTTACCCTTATTAATGAACTGATCTATTGTGTTGTTAAAGGCCCCGGGATCGTAGATTAGAAGCCCAAGAGCAAAAACACACTGGAGATAAATATAAGGTCTCAATACGGGCCTTTATTTTGGTGTTAAAACAAGAGACCCCATGTGGTTTTTTATTTTTATTTTTCCTTCTTCTTTGCTGGGACGGTTAGATTGAATGAATGATAGATTGATTGTAATTCAATGATTGTAAATATTGCTTTCTTTTATTGTTATTAGTTTTTCTTCTCTTTTAAAATGAATGATAGAATTGTAATAATTCATTGTAAATATTGCTTTCTTTACTGTTATCTTTTTTTTTTTTCTGACGCTTGCTTTGGCAATGTGTACAGTGTTACATCATGCCAATAAAGCCAATTGAATTGAATTGAATTGAATTGAATTGGTGTCAGAGGTGCTCCTGACCAATCAGGTTATCACACCTCTGTAGATGCAGCTACAGAGGTGTGTAGAACTGTTAGCCTATTAGCACATACACACTGTACTGCTACAGAGCTAACTGTTAGCCTTTTAGCACATACACACTGTACTGCTACAGAGCTAACTGTTAGCCTTTTAGCACATACACACTGTACTGCTACAGAGCTAACTGTTAGCCTATTAGCACATACACACTGTACTGCTACAGAGCTAACTGTTAGCCTATTAGCACATACACACTGTACTGCTACAGAGCTAACTGTTAGCCTGTTAGCACATACACACTGTACTGCTACAGAGCTAACTGTTAGCCTGTTAGCACATACACACTGTACTGCTTCAGAGCTAACTGTTAGCCTGTTAGCACATACACACTGTACTGCTACAGAGCTAACTGTTAGCCTATTAGCACATACACACTGTACTGCTACAGAGCTAACTGTTAGCCTATTAGCACATACACACTGTACTGCTACAGAGCTAACTGTTAGCCTATTAGCACATACACACTGTACTGCTACAGAGCTAACTGTTAGCCTGTTAGCACATACACACTGTACTGCTACAGAGCTAACTGTTAGCCTGTTAGCACATACACACTGTACTGCTACACAGCTAACTGTTAGCCTGTTAGCACATACACACTGTACTGCTACAGAGCTAACTGTTAGCCTGTTAGCACATACACACTGTACTGCTACAGAGCTAACTGTTAGCCTGTTAGCACATACACACTGTACTGCTACACAGCTAACTGTTAGCCTGTTAGCACATACACACTGTACTGCTACAGAGCTAACTGTTAGCCTGTTAGCACATACACACTGTACTGCTACAGAGCTAACTGTTAGCCTGTTAGCAATTTGCAGACTGGACGCTAAGGGGTTAATATCCCCTCTGGCTCTTCAGCTGGGAGAGACTGCTGCAGGAGGACTGTGCTGCTTCGACCCATTCTTACTCTTCTTACTCAAACTAATTAAAACTAACAAAAAATCATAACGAAATTAAAACTAAAACTATTGAAAAATCCAAAACTATTATAACCTTGCTACAGAGTGCCTTAATAGTTTCTGTTAGACCTTTCCTCCTTATTGACTCGACTCTAACATCATGAGAATCAGTGGTCGTACTATTGGACTGTTTCATTGTTGAGCCCATTGGGACTCCATTGTTGGAAAAGGCCGGCAGCTTTGTACAATGAAGCGGCTAACCATGGTGTAGCATCATTGATCCTCTCCTCAGTGACCTCCCCTCTGGTGCTGATGAGAACTCTCTCTGCTGGGCAGGTTCAGGTCTCACAGATTAACTATTCAAAGATATGTGACTAATTAGACTCAACCGTCACATACAGTTAGCATCTATATTCACATTGTTCATAGTTTCTATCTCCCTTACTGGTGGATTTTGTTGCACTTATGCATAACGAGCGTTGCAGCTGTCGACCAGAGCAAAAATACAAGAAAATACTCGAGTCCTTTTCATTCTCTCCACTGTGTCCCCTCTGCTCCACTGTGTGTGAGTGTGTACTTGTTCTTCCTACAAAGTAAGGACCAGGACAGACTTTTAAACAAAATAGTGAGGACGTTTTGGGAAGTGAGGACATTTTGGCTTCTTTAAACGCCTGTTTGAGAGTTAAGACTTGGTTTTAAGTAGTGAAGTGACAATGAAGCTTCGTGAACCATTTTCTTTATTTTTTGACCCCAGGAGATGGCGCTCTTGGCTTAAAAAAAAATAGATGAAGGCCCGGCCACCAGACCGAGGTCCCCTCCTGGTGCCAGACCCGGGAAGGTCTGGCTCCAGGAGGGGACCCCGGTTTACCTGTGCCAGGCGAGGTACTCTGATGTTTGTGTTCCCGCTTCATAAGGGTCTTTGAATCGCTCTTAGTCTGGCCCCTACCTTCGTCTTCAAGCCAGCTGAGGTGGTTTGGGCATCTGGTAAGGATCCTCCCGGGCGCCTCCCGTTAGAGGAGCTCCAGGTCCAACTGGTAGGAGGCCCCGGGGAAGACCCAGAACACGGGGGAGGGATTATATCTCTCTCCTGGCCTGGGAACGCCTCGGGGTCCCCCAGGAGGAGCTGGACGTTGTGGCTGGGGAGAGGGACGCCTGGAAGGTCCTGCTTAGTCTGCTGCCCCCGCGACCCGGCCCCGGATTAGCGGACGAGAATGGAACAATGGATGGATGACCTCATTCTGCGAAGACTTGTAATTCTGCTGTCTATCCATTGAAATGTGTAAATTTTCTCTATATATCTCCTTCCTGACTGGTGTAGAATGAATATTGCAACATGGTCTCACAGAAATCCGTGAAATAGCCATGGATTTCGCTTAACTCAAAATCCGTGGAATAGCCACGGAATCGCTCAAATTTCCGTGAAACTGACACGGATTTCGCTACAATGCAAGTTAATGACATAGTCATATCCCGTGGCTATTCCAACATACAAAGTGATTATGTATATTCACTGAGTGAATATTTAGAAAATAAAACATATATTTCTCGCTAGAAATGTGATCAAAATCCATTTTTATGCAGAAACTAAGTCAAAATATTGATTTTTCACTAAAAATGAGAGAACTGTCCGCCATGTTTTTTGTTCTGACCGCCGGGACCTTGAAAGTCACGTGACTTGGAACAAACCAATAGCCACGGGATATGACTGTCATTAAGTCATGTCATTGTAGCGTAATCCGTGTCAGTTTCACGGAAATTTGAGCGATTCCGTGGCTATTCCACGGATTTTGAGTTAAGCGAAATCCGTGGCTATTTCACGGATTTCTGTGAGACCAGGTTGGAATATTGGCTCCTCCTGGACGTTGTGGCTGGGGAAAGGGACGCCAGGAGGGACCTGCTTAGTCTGTTGCCCCCGCGACCCGGCCCCGGATAAGTGGACGAGAATGAATGGGTGGATTCATAAATCATTGTGTTAAACCCATCAATGTGAGGGCTAACAATGGAACGGTGAGGTCGAGGAAATAATAGGACAGATTGTGCCAAACTCAATACTAATACTCTAACAGTTGTTAATTCATTAGTGCTGCTGTGGAAGTTTTGTTTATCATCATCGTCCTCATTACCACTATCAGACTCCGTTTCCCTGGCAGACGAGTAAAAACACTCACAACAACTCATTCATGTTCTTTCAGGGGGAAAAAAAAACTACTTCTGAAAGGAAATTGCCTCATGGAGTCTCATAAATTTCCAAGTCAGACAAACAATTTTCAACCTCTATTTTTTTTTTTCCCAGTCATTAGAGAGTGACAGCTGCGTGTCTGTCACTGAGTTTCTGGGTTGACATGATTTGTTTTCTGTCTGCCGTGTCAGTTTTTCATCAGCTCATACAACAATAAGTATGTGACACACACACACACATGTGATAGCTCCACAGTAACCGAGATAGCAACACGCTAAAGTGCTCTGTCTTTGTTGACAAATTTGAACAAATACGCCGTTCATTATTACTGTCACTGTATCGACTGCACCAGCAAAAAACTAACTTTTTGGGTTTGTTTGATGCAAAAAGTTTGCAGGCTGCACTTTCTGCTCTATTAATGTTTTTCACCATCATTTTGGGATGTGTCACTTTCACTTTAACCCTTTGATGCTCAACATATAAACACCTTCTAATGCACAACATGCATGCACACGCATTCATTTGCATGTTATTTCATGCTGCTGTGTGTTTGAATAACTTTATTTTTATTACAACAGATCATTATATCCATTTTTCCTTTCATACTTTAAGTAGAAAAACAGTTTTTGTATTATTACATCAAGTTTACACACATGGGTCTAAAGTGACCTTGTGCATTAGAAGAGTAGTGATACAAAAAGTGTTTCACTAAATGAACAATGTGAGTATATGTGCAACGTATGTTTGTCTTATTTTGAAGGTTTAACTTTAAAAGAGTTGTTAGAACCACCAGATTACATTGGAAAATCACATATTTTAACATTTGAGACTTATTAGAGCCACCAAATAATAATTTCCATTGGAAAAAAACAATTTAACAAACTAGGATAGTTAATAGTTTTGTTTCTGTATTAACATGATTTTACTTTTTTGCAGATATTTTTCTAATTTAGCTTTGTGCATTTAGCTTTTTTTTAATGCAATCTGTGTTTTTTGTAATTTCTTTGTGTTTTTTTATGTGTTTTTTGTAATTTTTTTGTTTTTTTGCATTTTTATTATGTTTTGGTGTGTTTTGAGTGTGTTTGTATGTGTTTTTTGTAATTTTGTGTGTGTTTTTGGTTTGTTTTTCATGTTTTATGTGTTATATGTGTGTTTTTTGTAATTTTTTTGTGTTTTTGTGTGTTGTTTTTTTTTTTATCAAAATGTTGATCCAGTAGGTCAAAATGAAAAAAATAATCAGGTCATATAGGTGAGGTTGTCTTGAAAACAATCATATCACCATGTCATGGTAAAGATTTTTAAGTGGTTTCTACAGGCAGAATGAATTGTCACAAACCCACAAAATAGCCCCAAACTCTAAAGGGTTAAATCATGTGAATGTTCAGACTTCTAAGGATTAAATTGGTGACAACATATAAACACCTTCTAATGCACAACATGGGTCAAAAATGACCAGGGGCCTCATGTATCAAAGAGTGCGTAGCTTTCATACTGAAAGATGGCGTACTCACGCAAACTCACCTCCACATGTATCAAACTGTGCGTACGCCAGGTTCAGCACCTTTCCTTGATACAACCCAACCAGCTGGAACTGAGCGCACATGCACGAGCCACCAGCCACGCCCCGGCTCCTCCCATAAATTAATATGCAGATGACATGCAAATTACTATAAATCACCGGCATGCCCGCTGATTAACGACAAAACAACGACAAATCAACTTACTGCCACTGCGCGCGAGGTGGACGTGGTGATCTCCGGTGTGGAGGCAGGAAAAATTAGGTTTTTAGTGCCTCAGGTGTGGGATCAGCAACAAGATGTCACTGTAAACGCAGCCGGATCAGAGACCTGCACCATGACAGAAGGTCCCTCAACACGCTCCTTCTAAACGCCACCGTTATTGGATGATGTCAGAGCCGTTAGAGCTGCCAGTGCGTAATGCTGCCAAAATCATTTTTACGCATCAGTTTATAAGCCACTTAACTTGTTGTCCCAATTAAACATCACATACAGGATCAAATATGCACCACACCTGACTGATTCTGAAAGGATTTCCAACACCAAAGGGGAAACGGTCGGCGATCGGGACTTTGACGCAGTAATTAAGGCAGGTTAACTGTGAATAATGTGTGCGCTCCATAATCAGAATCACAAGTACTTTATTGGAAATTCTGTACACATAAAAATAGTGGAAATAGCAGAATATATAGACTTAAGAAAATCAATAAAAACAATCTTAACATCAAAACATATAGACTTCAACATACTATCATTGCACAAGTCAGCAGCACTACGCAGGTGAAGTCTAAAATATGAAAATAGATGAAAGAAAATCCTCTATCCCCTCATATTTAGAACGGGTTATTGATGGTGGAAAAACAGCATTTTCCTTCCATTTTCCGAGAGCTATAAACTATAGAAATAATGTCAGTTGTGTGTAGTTTGAATTTAGACATGAAACACGTTTTAAATAGAGCATAAAAGACAGTAGTTTCTGCCAAACAAAAGTTTGCGGTGCCACCGCACATTCTCACGGCAAGTTCACTTTTCATACATGTGGCGTGTGCGGAAAAAACACATTGCGTACGCAGCGTTGATAGATGAGGCCCCTGGTGCATTAGAAGAGTAGTGATAAAAAAAGGGTTTTATTCAAAAAGTAAGAAATGAAAACAAAAAAGTAGGATGTATGATGATCAAAAACAAGTTATTTGTTCGAAAACCTGCAAAACTGAATGATGAAATTAATTTATTGTAAAGATATAGAACATAAAAACTCAGTCGGGTCACTTTAGACCATGTTGTGCATCAAAGGGTTAAATAAATGTGATATGTTGTTTGATTTTGCACGATTCATTCTCCAAGTTTTTTGCTTTGCAGTGTAACTTTATGAACACATTGGAACTCAAAGGCTGAGTCTGTTATGTCCGAAGGGACATGCGTGCCTTAATA
Organism: Centropristis striata; assembly: GCF_030273125.1. Lineage (NCBI taxonomy): Eukaryota > Metazoa > Chordata > Actinopteri > Perciformes > Serranidae > Centropristis > Centropristis striata. The sequence continues at coordinate 2,178,178 of NC_081527.1, read as the reverse complement.
TGAGAGGAGAAACTCTGTAGCTGGAAGATAAATGTGTCCCTATAGTTCCTGTCAGAGCAGACCATCTTTATATGAGACTCAGGTAGGCTGCAGGAGTGTTTGTGTTTGCATTCAAAGAAAGCCTCAGGCAATGTTTGCCTTTTCTTCTTCCTCATATGAGCCACTTTCTCACATCCCCGGTTCCAAAAAAAAGTTGGGACGCTGTGCAGAATGTTTTAAATTCAGGATTCAGAGTGTATGTTTACAAAGACAAGAGTCTGAAGATTAACATCTGAAACGCTAAAACCGAAATTTGGGACACTTTGGAATTACAAGCAGCATTACAACCTGCAGGTCTGAGCATGGAGGCAAACCAGGAAGTGCCTTAAACCTGCATTCTACCGAAATAAAAATAGGGGGCGCTATGTTTGGCTGCAAAAGCATTTTTGTCCATTCATTTCAATGCAAAATGATAAAACTTCTCACTTGATTTATTACCTCAGAAATGTTTTTCAGGACAACACTATGGTCTCAATCTCTAGTAATCTGGTGTTAATAGTGTAAATAATGGCCCCATTTAGAAGAAAATAGAAGATAATGAATCGTATGATTTGGGGCGGGGCTACCTTTGATTGACAGGTCACTGACAAGGCGAGCCGTCGTCAGTCTATACCTATATCCATACCTGTGTAAATAATTTTGTCCTATTTTTATTTTTATTTAATATGTGCCTCAATATGCAATACTTTTATTTATTAACATGTACATGTATATTTTGTTATCCAGCAGAATGACAATAAAGACTCTTCACTCTTGAATAAAAATGCTCATAAGGCAGGGGGAGGATAAATAATTTTCCAGGACATTTGACCTTTTTTCTCATTTTCACTATGTTTTCCATGACTGGAAAACTGGTCAATAATTTGAATATATATAATATAACAATAATAATAATTTAAAAAATTACGAAACATAGAAACAAGCAAACACCCTCCACCCCACCCACCTTCATCCCACCATCCTATTAAAAACAAACTGAGGAAGCTCCACCTCAACGTGGATTAATAACAAATAAATTAGATAAAAAATAAAGTAAAATTATATATTATATATATATATATTTATATATATATATATATATATATATATATATATACATATATATATAAATAAATTAATAAAAAGTAAGTCAATAAAATAAAATACATTTTAAAAAAGCTAGATAAAAAAGATAAAACAATAAATAAATAATTAAGAAATGGAGCATGATAACCATTTATATATATATATATATATATATATATATATATATATATATATAAATGGTTCAGGTAAAAGCCAAATTAAAAAGATGAGTCTTAAAAATAAAGATCTTTGATTGTGGTCTCTTGGGAACCGCAACATGTCATGCCAATCCAACTCTCAGTCCACTCATGGTCAACATTTTCCAGGTTTTCCAGGATGCCTGGGAACCTGAATAACACATAACTCATGCTGCAAAGACCTGTAACCCTGCTGTCTATTCATTGAACTGTGTCATTTTGTTCTCTACAGCAGCTATTCTCAACATGTGTTCATGTGTTTTAGTCATTTGGTCATTTTGTGTCTTTTTTTGGTCATTTTGTGTCATTTTTGGTAATTTTGTGTCTTTTTGCGTCTTTTTTTTTTGTCATTTTGTGTCTTTTTTGGTAATTTTGTGTCTTTTTGCGTCTTTTTTTGGTAATTTTGTGTCTTTTTTAGTCATTTTGTGTCTTTTTTTGGTCATTTTGTGTCACTTTTTGTGTCTTTTTTTGGTCATTTTGTGTCTTTTTGCGTCTTTTTTTGGTCATTTTGTGTCTTTTTTGGTCATTTTGTGTCTTTTTTTTTAGTAATTTTGTGTCTTTTTTGGTCAATTTGTGTCTTTTTGTGTCTTTTTTGGTAATTTTGTTTCTTTGTTGGTCATTGTGTCCTTTTTTGGTAATTTTGTGTGTTTTTGGTCATTTTGTGTCTTTTTGTGTCTTTTTTGGTCAATTTGTGTCTTTTTTTTGTCATTTTGTGTCTTTTTGTGTCTTTTTTTGGTCATCTTGTGTCTTTTTTGGTCATTTTGTTTCTTTGTTGGTCATTGTGTCCTTTTTTGGTAATTTTGTGTGTTTTTGGTCAATTAGATTCTTTTTTGGGTAATTTTGTGTCTTTTCTGACAAATCCCAAAGTATCAAGTTGTTACTTTCCAAGGAGTCTCTGGTTGAAGCTGACTGTTACACACTCAGGAGGTCAGAATGGACCTTTACACTGATAGCAAAGGACTTAGATTAAAAGGAACAATAAAATATTGTTCTGTGCAGACAGAGAGATGTTTTAGTTGTTGTCTGCTTCATTATTTGTCCAAAATTCATCGTATCAACTGAGTTTGTCTGATCTGAACTGTGAGATTCTGTTCAGTGCGACAACATGATGTTAAACTGGGGATCGAGACTCAAAAAGGTATAGAATGAATATAGTTTCTTGCCTGGACTCAGCGTTCTTTGTGCATCAGTATTTATTAATGCTTTTATTCTGTTATGTACTTGTAATAGTATATTTTATACCTGCAACCTGTAAAAAAGGGAGCGTTCCCAGAGAGTGGAGCTGTTTTTAAATCCATTCGTTTTACAGTTATCCAGCATTTAATCCAGCTACAGTTTTGCTTTTCTCTCCTGAACTCCCTCTTCTTCTCCTCTGCAACTTCTGATTAAGTGTGAAAACGTTACACGGTTCACGCTGAGAGAGACAAACAGCAGCAGAATCAAACTGGAGGAGAATATATCTCACAAATCATGCAAACGTTCACACATCGAACCAACACGTTGTGCTGAATGTCACAGCCTCTCACCTGGCTCTCACCTTCCACTATACCATTATTATTATTATTATTATTATTTACACATCTAGGGGCAACAATATGTTGAATTACCACACAGTTCAGGAAACAGGCAGCGGGGAAATGTCAATATTTCTCTGCCTTTTCACAGCTCCTTTAAATTTGTAAATTGAACTCCATGAGGAAACTTATTCACCCTGAAATAAGAGATCTCTGATTGTACACTGCAAAAAAAACAACTTGTATTTTTTGGCCTAAAACAGTGATTTAAGTTGGTAAAACTTTGTGCCTTTTTTGATAATTTAGTGTCTCTTTTTGTAATTCACATCTTTTTTCCATCTTTTTTTTGGTCATTTTACATTTTTTGTTGGTCTCTTATGACTTTTTTTTACTAATTCTGTGTCTTTTTTATGTCATTTTACGCCTTTTTTAAATGTCTTCCTGGGTGTTCTGCTGGGAAACATTTCAGGTTTATTGTTGGTAATTTTTGGGTATTTTAACTTGTTTTTTGGTAACTTTGTGCCTTTTTTGATCATTTAGTGTCTTTTTTTCCATCTTTTTTTGGTCATTTTGTGTCTTTTTCTTGGTAATTTATTGTCCTTTTTGATCATTTTACATTTTTTTGTTGGTCTCTTATGACTTTTTTTTTGCTAATTCTGTGTCTTTTTTATGTCATTTTACGTCTCTTTTTTAGATGTCTTCCTGGATGTTCTGCTGGGAAACATTTAAGGTTTATTGCTGGTCTTTTTTTGTCATTTCATGTTTTTTTGATGTTTTTGCATCTTTCTTTTTGATAATTTTACATTGATGTTTTTTTACGTCAACGGGGGAAATGACAGTCAATATTTCTCTGCCTTTTCACAGCTCCTTTAAATTTGTAAATTGAACTCCATGAGGAAACTTATTCACTTTAAAAATAAGAGATCTCTGATTGTACACTGCAAAAAAAAAAGCCCACTTGTATTTTTTGGCCTAAAACAGTAATTTAAGTTGGTAAAACTTAATATAAATTACGTCATTTTACGCCTCCTTTTGTAGATGTTTTCCTGGATGTTCAGCTGGGAAACATTTAAGGTTTATTGTTGGTTATTTTTTGTCTTTTTTGGTATTTTTAACCTCCTCCAAAGAATCGCCACTCCTCCAAAGAATCGCCACCTTATCGTGGTGGAGGGGTTTGGGGTTTGAGGGGTTTTTACTCACAAGCCCCCGGCTGAGCGCCGCTGTGTTGGAGTTCTCCCTGAGGAATGAGAGGGTCGTCTCCTTGCGGCTGCAAGTCGCGAGGAGAAGGTCTCTGACTGTTGTTTGTGCCTATGCACCGAACAGCAGTTCGGAGTACCCGGCCTTCTTGGAGTCTCTGGGTGGTGTCCTGGAAGGGGTACCGCCTGGAGACTCTGTAGTTCTTCTGGGAGACTTCAACGCTCACGTGGTCAACGATGACGGTACCTGGAGGGGGGTGATTGGGAGGAACGGCCTGCCCGATCTGAACCCGAGTGGGGCCTCCAGCACTCGTTGGGGCGGTTTGCAGCCGAGTGCGAAGCGGTTGGGATGAGAGTCAGCACCTCCAAGTCTGAGGCCATGGTTCTCTGCCGGAAAACGGTGGACTGTCCCCTCTGGGTGGAGAGAGAGGTACTGCCTCAAGCGAAGGAGTTCAAGTATCTGGGGGTCTTGTTCAGCAGTGAGGAGCGTGAGATGGAGGCGGTTTGGTGCAGCATCAGCAGTGATGTGGTCGTTGTACCGGACCGTCGTGGTGAAGAAGGAGCTGAGCCCGAAGGCAAAGCTCTCGATTTACCACTCCATCTATGTTCCGACCCTCACCTATGGTCATGAGCTTTGGGTAGTGACCGAAAGAGCAAGATCACGGATACAAGCGGCTGAAATGAGTTTCCTCCGTAGGGTGGCTGGGCTCAGCCTTAGAGATAGGGGGAGGAGCTCAGACATCCGGAGGGAGCTCGGAGTAGAGCTGCTGCTCCTTCTCCTCTAAAGGAGTCAGCTGAGGTGGTTTGGGCATCTGATAAGGATCCTCCCGGGCGCCTCCCGTTAGAGGAGTTCCAGGTCCAACTGGTAGGAGGCCCCGGGGAAGACCCAGAACACGGTGGAGGGATAATATCTCTCTCCTGGCCTGGGAACGCCTCGGGGTCCAGGAGGAGCTGGACGTTGTGGCTGGGGAGAGGGACGTCTGGAATGCCCTGCTTAGCCTGCTGCCCCCGCGACCCGGCCCCGGATAAGCGGAAGAAAATGGATGGATGGATGGTATTTTTAACATGTTTTTTGGTAACTTTGTGCCTTTTTTGATAATTTAGTGTCTCTTTTTGTAATTTCACATCTTTTTTTCATCTTTTTTTGGTAATTTAATGTCCTTTTTGGTCATTTGACATTTTTTGTTGGTCTCTTATGACTTTTTTTGCTAATTCTGTGTCTTATTTATGTCATTTTACTTCCATTTTATTAAATGTCTTCCTGGATGTTCTGCTGGGAAACATTTAAGGTTTATTGTTGGTGATTTTTTGGTATTTTTAACATGTTTTTTGGTAACTTTGTGCCTTTTTTGATAATTTAGTGTCTCTTTTTGTAATTTCCCATCTTTTTTCCATCTTTTTTGGTCATTTAATGTCCTTGTTGGTCTCTTATGACTTTTTTTTGGTCATTCTGTGTCTTTTTTATGTCATTTTACGCCTCCTTTTTATTAAATGTCTTCTGGGAAACATTTAAGGTTTATTGTTGGTCATTTTGTGTAATTTTGTGTCATTTCACATGTTTTTTTTAATCTTTTTTTGCATCTTTCTTTTTGGTAATTTTACATTGTTGTTTTTTTACGTCAACGGGGGAAATGACATATATAATAATATACAAACAACAGACAATATTTCTCTGCCTTTTCACAGCTCCTTTAAATTTGTAAATTGAACTCCATGAGGAATCTTATTCACCCTAAAAATAAGTGATCATATATTTGGTTTTACATGACCTGGGGATATCATGATCTGATCAGGACGGCACAATAATAATAATAATAATAATAATAATAATAACAGTAATAATAATAATAACTTTATTTATATAGCACCTTTCAAAAACAAGTAACAAGGTGCTGTACAACAGAAATAAAACAAATCAAATACAATTTACTGACAACAACAAAAAGAAAACAACAAGAAGAAATGACATTGGACTTAAAAAATATAAAATGTAAAAATTTAAAATCACCAATCACAACAAGGCAATCATACAACAATAATAAAAGGAAATTAAGAGAAGGCCAATCGATAAAAATGAGTTTTTAAAAGTGAATCATAGAGCCCAGAGGGTTAAAGAATTGAAGAAAATGGACAAAAGCAAATATATATATGGTTTTCTTCTATACATTCAAGGTAAAACAAGTGTTTGTCTGCAGTGGATGTAAGTGACTGTTTCTACTGTATGACACTGGTCATAGGGTCCCTTTAATTACTTTTTTTGGTCATTTTGTGCATTTTTTAGATAACTTTGTGTCATTTTAAAGTGATTCTGTGTCTTTTTTAGGCCATTTTGTTTCTTTTTTAAAGTAATTTAGTTTTTCCCTGTCATTTTGTGTCTTTTTTGGTAATTTTGTGTCTTTTTGGGTCATTTTTAAATTATTGTGTGTCTTTTTTGGTCATTCTGTGTATTTTTTGGTCATTTTGTGTCGATTTTAATAATTTTGTGTCTTTTTTGAATAATTTTGTGTCTCTTTTGTGTCTTTTTTTGATAATTGTCATTTTTGGTAATTCTGTCTGTTTTTGATCATTTTGTTTCTTTTTTAAGTAATTTAGTTTTTTCTGTCATTTTGTGTCATTTTTTTGTAATTTTGTGTCTTTTTTTGGTAATTCTGTGTATTTTTCAGTCATTTCGTGTCTTTTTTGTAATTTTTATAACTTTTATAATTGAAGAAAATTGAAAAAAGCAAATATATATATGGTTTTTTTCTATACATTCAAGGTAAAACAAGTGTTTGTCTGCAGTGGATGTAAGTGACTGTTTCTACTGTATGACACTGTGGACTAGAGCGACATCAACATGCATGAAATGTAATCTAAAATAAGGCTGATTGGACAGTTTTTACAGCCAACATTATCTAAAATGCTCCATAATCCAAATGTTCTGACTGTAAACTGATTACTGGGGTTATTCTCTCTGCTGCTACATGTGAATGTGCTGCTGAATAATGAGCATCTGGCATTATTGCACCATTGCAGTAATTCTTTATTAGCTTCATATTTGTGATTAAAAAAGTAATGGTGCCCAAATTAGAGAAGGCAGTGAAGCGTTGAGAGGCTTTGTGAGCACACTGGAGCTGATGACATCATGAGATTTTAAGCCTTTTTCATTGGCCACATTTTGAAATAGAAAAAACAAGGATAGAGATAACGGCTACACATTTAGCTTCAGTGAAACATCTTTGTGCTTCTACCATGAATAAATCAGAAGGATATGAAGGTAAATGGTTAGGATTTGGTTTGATTTGTTCACCTAAATGTTACCGGCACCAGACACAAAACACAAAAAAATGACAAAAAACACACATAAAACACACAAAAACGCACAAAAAAATGACAAAAAAACGACCAAAAATGACAAAAACACACAAATAATGACAAAAACACACACAAAAAAGACATTTTTTTTTACAGTAAAACCCACATAAAAACCCACTTAAAACACACAAAAACACACCAAAAACACATACATTTTTTTTTACAAAAACCACCCAAAAAATTACAAAAAACACATAAAAAACACACAAAAAAAAACACATAAAAAAAACACACAAAAAATGACAAAAACACACATTAAAACACACAAAAAATGACAAAAACACACATTAAAACACACAAAAAAACACACAAAAACACAAAAAAATGACAAAAACACATAAAAAACACAAAAAAATTCAAAAACACACATGAAAAAAAAATAATTTTACAATTAAACCCACATAAAACACACACAAAACACTGAAAAGGAGTTGAACTAAATTGGACATGGAAACTTCTAAATGCTGCTTCGTTTTTACGTTTCAACGTCATAAAGAAGTCGTGCTGCGGTGCATTCAGGGACTCTAGAGGGTTAAGAAAGAAAAAAAAAACACGAGAAAGGCAACGTCCCATTCCTATTGGTGTCTACATGAGACCTTACTGCAGAAAAAAGAATATGACAGTCATCTCCAGACACGTTACTGCACTGTTTACACTCCATACACTGCTACATGTAGCTACATGCTAATACCAGGGAAACCTGTAGCCTTGGTGCTAATATTTTTAGCTTTTATAACGGATAATAAAGTCCTGCTCTGAAGGAATGAACAGAATAGTAAGCCGCTGTATGATCCATAAAAAGATCCTAACTATGTCCCGTTCACTGTTAGCGTGTTAGCATGCTAACATTATCATTCCCCTCACTGTGCACACAGACTCACACAGTAGCTAGTGCGGCTAATTGACCTGCACATATGCTGAAAATGCAATATAGTGAATTCACTCAATAGAGTTCACTGATGACTAATGGCTGTTTCCTCCTATTGGTTTCCTTTATTAAATCTATGCTGTTAAAGTAGATAAGGAGAAGATGTAACACAATATCAGCAGAAACATTTCCCACATCACCTCCCACATGTAAATATTCTTTCTGTTTAATTAGTTTTAATATTTCTGCCAGCAGGAATCTGTCCCGGCCACCAGAACAAGTCATCTCACTCACACACCCATCATTTCACAACATGTCTTCATTATTATTATTATTATTATTATTATTATTATTATTATTATTACTATTATTATGATATTATTGCTCCCTGCCTCGGATCATCACTGTGTCCCATCATACTGAGTCCAAATACTTTACAACAGGGGTCTCAAACTGGCGGCCCGCGGGCCAATTGTGGCCCTCGTGACGATATTTTGTGGCCCCCACCTTGATATGAAAGTTTAATGTGAGTTTTATATGAATGGCACTTTACCGTGTTGTGTGTGGAAGGTCCCTTTAATTACATTTTTTGGTAATTTTGTGTCTTTTTTAATAATTTTGTGTCTTTTTTTAATAGTTGTGTGTATTTTTTGGTCATTCTGTGTTTTTTTTTAAATCATTTTGTTTCTTTTTTTAAGTAATTTAGATTTTTTTTCTCAAATTTTGTGTATTTTTTTGTAATTCTGTGTCTATTTTAATAATTGTGTGTGTTTTTTTGTCATTTTGTTTCTTTTTTAAGTAATTTTGTGTCTTTTCAGTCATTTTTGTGTCTTTTTTGTAATTTTGTGTCTTTTTTTAGTTATTTTGCGTCTTTTTTGGTCATTTTGTGTCTTTTTGGTGATTTTGTGTCCTTTTTTTAGTAACTTTATGTCTTTTTTTTAGTAATTTTGTGCCTTTTTTAGATTTTGTAACTTTTTGGTAATTTTGTGTCTTTTTTTTAGTAACTTTGTCTTTTTTTGGTCATTTTGACACTACCTCCAGTGGCCCCCAGGTATTTTGAGGCCCCTGGTTTAAACCTCGCTGTCTGAATGGAAGCTGGAGGGTGAGGCGTTTGGAAAAAGAGATGAGCAATGAGTTTTCCACTTTTATGGCCCGTAGCATGGCAGCAGTTGACACTGAGAACAGGGCGATGGTAAATGTAGTGACTTTTATTTCTTAACCAATCATCTCAAATGGACAGCCATTGATGTAGAAGAGCCATAACCCTGGAATGCATACCTCTTTAACTTTTGGAGAAGAGACATAAAAGAGATAAAGGATGTAAAGAAGAGTATCCCCGTGCCGATTAAACATTAACGACAGTATCAATCAACGTGCCACAGCAGTAATTGGTATTGATCAAAGTTTCCACAGCGCGGCTTCCTTTAACAAATGCAGATTTAGAGACAACAATTACCATTTACTGAGTCTAAGCAATAATTCCTCCACATACCAGAATGAAAAAACATTATTATACTGGAGATTACAATGAAAGATCAGCACACTTGATAAAATGCACACTAAAAGATAAATGAGAAGGGACAGTAGAGTATTTTAGTTGGCCAAATCAATGGTTTTACTCCAATGGATGGATGGGTAATAACAGGAAGAATCCCAAAATAATTATCCTCCAACTCTGCAATTCCCCTTGTTACGTTATTCAGGTTGCAAGAAACAAAACTCCACACCAAGGTTATAATAGTTTAGAGTTTTTCATTAGTTTTAGTTTTGATTTCGCTGTCATTCAGTTCATTTTAATAAGAGTGTGATTGCTAGTTTTAATTCATTTTTATTTTTTGAAAAATGCTTAGTTTAGTTTAGTTTTTATTAGTTTTAGTTTAGTTTTTATTAGTTTTAGTTTAGCTTTTATTAGTTGTAGTTGTTTTGTAATGGGGTATTTGTTGGGTCCAGATTCAATAAGGTCACAATAAATGTTTCCTTTATTTCCTTTGTCTGATCCATCTCAGAAGTTCACAAAGACGAAAAACAAAAGACATTTCACTATAATTTTAGTTAGATTTGTAACCTAAAAATACAGTTTCAGTTAGTTATCGTTTTTAAAAAAAAAACGAAAATGTCAATTTCAATATTCATAACTATAATAACCTTGCTCGTACCTTGCTATTACAAGGATGGATGGATGGATGGATGGATGTATGGATGGTTGAATGGATGATGGATGGATGGATGTTGGATGGATGGATGGATGGATGGATGGAAGAATGGATGGATGGATGAATGGATAGATGGATGGATGAATGAATGGAGGAATGAATGGATGGATGGATGGATGGATGGATGGATGGATGGATGGAAGAATGGATGGATGGATGAATGGATAGATGGATGGATGAATGAATGGAGGAATGAATGGATGGATGGATGGATGAATGATAGATGGATGGATGGATGGATGGATGGATGGATGAATGATAGATGGATGGATGGATGGATGGATGGATGGATGGATGGATGGATGAATGGATGGAGGGATGGATGGATGGATGGATGGATGGATGGATGGATGGAAGAATGGATGGATGGATGAATGGATGGTTGAATGGATGGATGGATGGATGGATGGATGGATGGATGGATGGATGGATGGAAGAATGATGGATGGATGAATGGATAGATGGATGGATGAATGAATGGAGGAATGAATGGATGGATGGATGGATGGATGGATGGATGGATGGAAGAATGAATGGATGGAGGAATGGATGAATGGATGGATGGATGGATGGATGGATGGATGGATGGAAGAATGGATGGATGGATGGATGGATGGATGGATGGATGGATGGATGGATGGATGGAAGAATGGATGGATGGATGGATGGAAGAATGGATGGATGGATGGATGGATGGATGGAGGAATTATTGGATGGATGGATGGGTTTATAGTGTAGTAAATAGAATCTGAGACAGGTCTTGGTAACCACTATGATCTCAGCCCAGGAAGCTGAATTGTATAATAACAAGCCCTCTATCTGCCACTCTCATTTTTTTCTCAGTTAACGAAAATGTTTTTTCAATTCTAGTTTTCGTTAATTCGTTATTTATTTTTTTTAACTTTAATAACCTTGCTCCACTCAGAGAACGTAGAGCTCCTCAGAGCCGTTACCATCAGCCCTCTATCTGCCTCTCTCTCTCTCTCTCTCTCTCTCTCTCTCTCTCTCTCTCTCTCAGAGTTTAACTATTGATTTTGTCACTGTGGTTCAGGTTAGCACAAGCCCTTTTAAACACACAGTGTAAGCCCCAGAGTGGCCTCGGGGTGAGAGATTCCCACTGAGCTCTTGTTAATGCAAAATTAATTGCCCTCTGAAATATGCAACCAAGGTTGCACTGTGAAGAGATGCAGAGTGTGTGCACAGCAGAGAGCAGCCACTGCATCATGTCACCACTGGATGTGCTTTATTTTGTTGGAAACAAAGAAGCCAAAGACAAACAAAGAGAAAGACAGAGGAAGGAGGACTTTCAAACAATATCTAGAGTGCAAAGACACTTTCATTCAGTTCTCCATTATGCAGCGTTCCAAGAGTCTGATGGTTAATTTCAGCCGGCGTCTCCAACCAAACATTAGCATCCACTTCAAACATGCCCAGAATACCAGAGGGTTCTCATTTTACTGCTCCAGGCTTGTTCTCTTAATAACTCTGTCTGCCACTTTCTATAAAGTCCATGAAGTTTGACCAGGTTAACCAGATTGTTGCTGCAGTGCTAAGGACTTAGCATGCTAGCTCGGACCAAGGTTATAATAGTTTTGGATTTTTCTTTAGTTTTAGTTTTAATTTCGTTGTGAATTTTTGTTTTCAAATTCAGTTAGTTTTAGTTAGTTTTAGGAGTGAGTTTGCTAGTTTTAGTTCAGTTCTTATTTTTTGAAAATGCTTAGTTTTAGTTTAGTTTTTATTAGTTTTAGTGTTAGTTTTTTTGTAATGGGCTATATGTTGGGTGCCAGATTCAAAGAGGTCATAACATTTTTTGCCTTTATTTCCTTTGGTTTATCATCTTAGCCCCAATAAGGTTATTAACTCTCACAGTTCCAGGTGATTTGAATTTTGGTTTGAGTGTAGACATTCCAGTCTCAGTAAACATATTCACCATGTGTTGCATGTTCAAATAGAAACACTGAATTATGAATGGAAAAAGTTGACAAAAAAAAACTAAAACTAAGGACATTTTCACTATAATTTTAGTTAGTTTTAGTTAGTTTTGTAACCACAAAAAACAGTTTCAGTTAGTTATGGTTTTTTAAAAAACTCTATTTTTTATTTTTATTTCAGTTAACGAAAATGTTTTTTCAATTCTAGTTTTCGTTATTTCGTTAGTTTTCGTTAACTATAATAACCTTGGCTCGGACACAATAATCCAATAACCGTGACTTTACTCATTTTAAGGTTTAATAACAACAAATAATAATTCATGCAATGTTCTCTAGTTAGTTTTAAAATACTACAAAGAGTAGACATAGGTTGGGAAACAGGTCTACACTGTAAAAAAAAAAAAAAAAGTCTGTAGATTTTACGGTGAAAAACTGCTAAACCATGACAGTAAAAAAGACATAAAATGAAACGTAAATAGATACATCAGCCAAAACAGTATTTTTTTTTTATTTTTTATTTTTTTTAAAATACATTACTCCACTGTTAATTACACTGGCACCATGTTTGTAACAAAACTATACTGTAATATATATACAATCCATCATTTTTGCATTTATCTTTTGTAAAAATACTTTTTCTAACTGTTAAATTAAACACAATATCTCTACAGAAATATACTGTAATATTTAATGGTGAAAAGTATTTTCTTGTCAATTATATGGCAGAACAGCGTTTCTTTTGATGGAAAACCTTTATTTTTACAGTAAAATATGGAATAAAATGGCAATCTTAAACAGGAAATCAACAGTGCTAATATCATTTTACCATGATATTACAAAAAGTTGCACCGTATTTATTACGGTATGAAGGAATAAAGTACTACTACAGTGCCGTAGCGGTCATTCTCCGGCTGCAATGATGGTGCAGAGTTGCTAGTGATGGGTCGTTCGCAAATGATTAGTTCAAAAAATATGAAACGTTTATGTAGCAGGTTGGAAAATGCTACAAGTTAAGTATTTATTCAAACAGACATCCCCTCTATTTTTTGTAATAACGGAACTATTCTAACATTCAGGAGTTTTTAAATAAAAACTAAACATGTAGTATTTCCCAACCTACTACACTTCCACAGGTAAAGTTACACCAAGCTTCACACATTCTGGTGAAACTTTTAGCCCTCAGCTATCCTGCTACATTGCTTCAGAGTGATGTCTGAGAAGTTTTTCCTTCCAGCTTAGGGAACTCTCTCACAGAGCTTTAAAAAAATGAGCTACAGGCAATATTTCACGTGCTATTTGTTGCAGGCAGGTTGGATTGATTGTTGATGAGGAGAAGGAGAGAGTCAGGGGAAAGCCCAAGGAAGGAAACCTGTCCTGGATTAATACTGTCCTTATTATCTGTATCTCACTAGAAGCTGTTAGAGCAGGGGTCTCAAACTTAAATTACCTGGGGGCCGCTGGAGGCCAAAAAAAGATACAAAATGACAGAAAAAAGCTAAATTACTTCAAGAAGAAACTAAATTACTTTAAGAAGAAACAAAATGACCAAAAAGACACAGAATTACCAAAAAAGACACAAAATTACTAAAAAAAGACACAAAATTACCAAAAAAGACACAAAATTACTAAAAAAAGACACAAAATTACCAAAAAAAATAAATTACTGAAAGAAGAAACACAATTATTTGAAAAAGACACAAAATTATTTTAAAGAGCCACAAAATTATTAAAAAAAGACACAAAATTACTAAAAAAGACAGAATTATTAAAAAAAGACACAAAATTTCCAAAAAAGACACAAAATTATTTTAAAAAAGACACAAAATTACTCAAAAAAAGACAGAATTATTAAAAAAAGACACAAAATGACCAAAAAAAAGTAATTAAAGGGACCTTCCACACACAACACGGTAAAGTGCCATTCATATAAAACTCACATTAAACTTTCATATCAAGGTGGGGGCCACAAAATATCGTCACGAGGGCCACAATTGGCCCGCAGGCCGCCAGTTTGAGACCCGTTTGTTAGAGTCTCTGCTGGACTCAGGCCACATAGCAGAGACTCCACACAGTCCACAGCAGAACACAAAGACGGCTCAGTGGTGGAGGAGCAGGACCTCTAATGCCTGAAGCATGCACTTTAATATTATGTGATTTTTTTCCTATGTTATCCAGGGTTCATACCAGCCTGGGTATACCCAGACTGCCTTGCGCGCTCAAATTTAATTTCGAACCTCCAGGCGGTCTGGAAACCAGGGCAGTTTCTTAGCCCTGTTTTAGGGATCCAATCACAGAGCGGGGAGGGACGGCAAGACGATGACGCGTACTACTGGACACTTGGAAGCTTGAGGACAGCTCATATCCAGTCGTGGAAAGTAACTAAGTAGCCTACATTGACTCAAGTACTGTACATAATTAGCACATGGCTAACTTATGCTAGGGGCTAACTGATCCTAGCGGCTAACTGATGCTAGCGGCTAACTGATGCTAGCGGCCAACTGATGCTAGCGGCCAACTGATGCTAGCGGCCAACTGATGCTAGCGGCTAACTTATGCTAGGGGCTAACTGATGCTAGCGGCTAACTTATGCTAGCGGCTAACTGATCCTAGCGGCTAACTGATGCTAGCGGCTAACTTATGCTAGCGGCTAACTGATCCTAGCGGCTAACTGATGCTAGCGGCTAACTGATGCTAGCGGCCAACTGATGCTAGCGGCCAACTGATGCTAGCGGCTAACTGATGCTAGGGGCTAACTGATGCTAGCGGCTAACTTATGCTAGCGGCTAACTGATCCTAGCGGCTAACTGATGCTAGCGGCTAACTGATGCTAGCAGCTAACTGATGCTAGCGGCCAACTGATGCTAGCGGCCAACTGATGCTAGCGGCTAACTGATGCTAACGGCGCTGCTTGTTACAGCTACAAGAGTAGCCATTACCGTATCGCAACATTAGCTGACATTTCATAGCAGCGTTACAATCGTGCCAATTCAGCACATTGCAGAAGTTAGCAGAAGTAAGGATTAAAAGTTATTACAATGTAAAATTATAAGTTAGTACAACTTACAGTTAAGTTGACAAAAATCTGAATTTTGAGCAAACTCAAAAACAAAACTTGAAATATTTAATTTAATTGTCCAACTTAAAATGTTATCTAAGTTTGTTGCCTTGAAATTTTGAGTTCACCTAATTTTTCTTTTTTTGCAGTGTAACTTTGTGTCCCAGGTGCTTTTTGTTAGTGTCCCCAGGAGGACAACAACAGGACATCCTGCTCCTCCAGAGCTGCCTTCAGAACATTATAACACTTCTCTTTCTGCTTTCACTGAGGAGGAGGAGGAGGAGGAGGATGAGGAGGAGGAGGAGGAGGAGGAGGAGGAGGCTGTCTGCTTCCTTTGACTTTTTTTCTGTAGATCCTGCTCATATTATCTGGTCGAGGTGCTTATTGTCCGTTGGCTCGATCAGCATGCCACTCCAACAACACAGAAGGAATTTTAAAGTTTAAAGTTTCCTCCTTGAGTTATTTTGTAGTCGTCTTGTGGTTTGATTGATTCCAGAGTGTGTGAAGGGTCATAAAGTCGTTACATTTCATCTTGAGGAGACACTCTGCATTATTCATAGACTGACAAATAGTAATACTCCCATTTAAAATCACCTGAGAACTCTCTGTACACGTTTTTACGTTACAACTTGAATATCAGACACAACGCCGTGAGACTTCACATGTCAAATAAACACAGAAATACAGGCAGAAGCCCAAACACACAGTACAGGTAAGAATTTACCACAAGCCTTAGAATGGACATAAAACTGTCTAGATTAACATCAATAATAAGTCATAATGAGCATTTATTTATATGATTTTGTCAGAATGCAGATGAGAGGCTGGAACCCGAAGAAATATCTCAGGAGATTTGGAACGGGAAGCTATAGCCTAGCAAGGAAAACTCAACTTGAAGTTGGCTAAATTTAGAGGTTAGGCCCGAGCTGTTTATTTATTTGTTTATTTATTAAGGATCCCCATTAGCTGGTACCTTAGTAACCAGCTAGTCTTCCTGGGGTCCACAGGTACAGCACAGAATATACAGAAAAAACATATTCTCAATTTATCAAACATTTACAGGTAAGGTCAATCACAATAAACCTAAAAAGGGTAAGAAAAGGAAAGGTAAGAACAACATTTAAAAATGTACAGCTTGTATAAAATAAAATTTCACTTTCTTTTTAAATACCTGTTTACTTTCAGTGCAACAGAGGTAGTGAGGCAGATTATTCCACAGAGTAATTGCTCTATAGATAAAAGATGGCGATAAGGCCTTTGTTCTTGGGTGAGGCACTTCAAGCTGACCGTTACTGGACCCTCTAGTGCTATAGTTGTGCAAGGAGTTTCTACACACAATTTGATTAATTAAAAAGTCAGGCGCTTCATTAATCCACTAATATGTGATGCACATATTAGTGGACTAAAATGTTTTTAAAACGTTTTAACTGCCATTATAATAGACATATTTTTACAATTGAAGAATACAAATTGCTTTGGGCCTACACCAATGATAAATGAAATTTAAAATGTAAAGAAATAAACGTTTCATTTTGCCACAGGGAGCCACTGAGGACAGCCTACCCGTCCTAGATGAACTAAAACAATTTAGCACCACTGCATCCAAACTAACATTATGTGCTATATTCTTGTCATGCAGCAGCAACATTTCCAGTAAGCCATTGGTTCAGCCATTGCTGTCTAAGCCTCATGGGAGATACAGAATGTTTCTGTCCTTTTTTACTGGTACCTGTTGCAGGTAAAGGGCCTTGAGCACTAGTGAGCTCTTGATAAAACTTTTGGTAAGTGACTGAAGTTTGAGAGAAAGACTCAAACTTTTGAGAGAAGGCTTTTATACATGCAAGTCTGCAAATGTTAGGAAGGAAAAGACAATCTAAAGAAGGAGTTGTTTGGTGGTGTGGGGGAGATTTGTGCGGCTGATTCATTCAGTATGCAGCTGAGGTTAAGAAGCTGAGCAGAGTCAGAGAAGTGTGAAGAAAGAAGCCCCCCTCAGTGCTGAGACTATATACCGGCCCGTCACGGAAGGCTTCTTTGTATAGACGAGAGTCCGTCTAGGCACCTCTCACTGGGAGACACAGATATCTATAATTCTGCAACCATTGCACCATTCTCTCTGTGGCTTAAAACAGAAGCCTGCATGCTTTCAGTAAACTCACTTTCTGTTTTCGAAGGTATAGAGCGACAACATGAATCTGTGTGGGAGGAGGTGATGGAAGTGGAAATCTCAAGTCATTTTAAAGTATATGGAAGACGAATTCACTGGGGGAAAGAGAACTGAAATGATATGTGTATATACCTGAACACTCACAAAGTGTCATCACAGGGTTCTCACTAGTGCTTCAATCAGGCAATTAATAAAGGAAAACACAAGCTGTGGCCCGAGGTCTGAAACACTGATGACAAGGACGTCTTTATCATCAGTAGGGCTGTTTCCATTACCGGACAATACCCAGAATGAGGCGGGTCTCACTCGCCGAAACGCCCCTAATTTGAATATTAGCCGTCCGGAGCGGGATTTTGTTGGGACTTTTTTCGTCCCTGTAGAAGAGCAGGGTCTTTTTTCTCCTCTGAAAACAGCCTGGTTACTGATTGGATAGAACGCTAAGCAGGATGTGATGTAGTACTCTACACGACAACAACACACAACATTTTTTAAAAGCCCGCAATGCAGTGTTCCCAACTTAACGACTTTGTTACTAAATATAGAAACTTTTCAGACCCCCTTAGAGACTATTTTTCAAGAAAGCAACTGGAGACAAATCCAGCGACTCCTTCTTATTCTTCTTAACGAGTCACTAATGAGCTGGAGGCCGGCTCGTTAAGAAGAGCCGCCGTTAGCGGCAGTTAGCTACAGTTAGCTACAGTTAGCTCTGTAGCAGTACAGTGTGTATGTGCTAACAGGCTAACAGTTAGCTCTGTAGCAGTACAGTGTGTATGTGCTAACAGGCTAACAGTTAGCTCTGTAGCAGTACAGTGTGTATGTGCTAACAGGCTAACAGTTAGCTCTGTAGCAGTACAGTGTGTATGTGCTGCTGCTGCAGGAGGTGTTCACTTAGCGTTTGTCTACAACAAGCACCTGACTTAAGCTGCAAGCATTTAATTTATGTATCATGTACCTATTATTGTAATTGTTATGAGAATGTTTGTATTCTTTTGTGCTTTATGTGTTTTAATGTAGTTTTCACGGCTCAATAAATGTCCGTAAAAAGAATCCGCGTTGAGCTAGTCTTTACATTTCGAGTGCTAACAGGCTAACAGTTAGCTCTGTAGCAGCACAGTGTGTATATGCTGCAGCAGTATCTGTTCATTTAGCGACCTCTGTTTGTTTACAACAAGCACCAGACTCTCAGTGCACAGTTAGCGATGCCGGTTTGTTTACGATCAGCTGCAGACGATGTGCACAGTTAGCGACGGTGGCTGCAGTTGTTGTGCACGCTGCAGATTGAATGACTGTCGGACCAAGTGGGTGAAATGCTGTTCCTTAATGATGTAGCTCTTTATCGCCTGTTTTACTCATTTACTCATAATGAACCATAATGCAGTGTTGAAGAAGACTTGAACTAGTGATTGAGACCATAAAGATATTAGGAACATGTTTTCTGAGGTAATAAATCAAGTGAGAAGTAGGCAATTTTTTCATGCAGTTCTTATTGAACCAGTGGAGTTGCCCCCTGCTGGCCATTAGACAGAATGCAGCTCGTCAGTAATACATTAATGCCATTTATTCATCTTTCTATGCTTTTGTTGTCCAAATCCTACAGTTTGAGACAGAAAATATGGTAATTTGTCTCATTGGGACAAACAGTTAATCTATAATTCTGTCATGGATCCCTCAGTGGTGCTCAGTCAATTAAATTAGAATATGAGCTGCTTTATTTGAAAAGAAAAAGGTAAGAAATAACACCAAACAAACTGGATGTTACTAAAACAAAAACATATTCATGGCTTCCTACCTTAAACCTTAAATGAATATGAGTTTAGCACGAGACAAAAAAAGGTTCCATTGTGTGAAAACGTGTGAAAATACACCTTGGTCTCCGTTTGGTTGACGTAATCTGCCTCAGGCTTTTGCAGGGCTTTGCTTTGAACACACACACACACACACACACACATACACACACACACAGCAGTTTGAAGCTGGATGGTAAAATGATGCTGCAGTTTATTCTAAAAGAAAGCTTGGCATGCCGCCTTGACTGGACATTTGTGGAAATATGGGCCACCTGGAAAGGACAAGATAAGTGCAGCTGGATGTCAGTCTGCCTGTTCCTGCTGCTTACACCGTCCATCTCAAAGCACAACTAAAACCTCGTTGTTATACAGTGTAGGTTATTATCCTGGCTCCATTTCTATGTTTTTGGGTTTTTTTTCTTCTTGTCTTGAATGAAATATTAACCAGTCTAAAACAGCATGATGGTACAAGTAGAAATCCATTGTTGAAATGGCAATGAGACCATTATTTTCAGTGACAGTAGCAACATACTTCCACTTTTCAATGCAGTCTTTAGAAATGTTTCAATGTTTTCCCGCCTTTTTATTTAACAGGACACCCACTGTTGCTATAACGACAGCTATACAGCTGAATGTCTGAGTCCGCCACTGACAAAGGCACTAGCTCTTCCACCAACGTTACCCAACTAACTGCCAGTTAGTAAAATGGAAAATGGTGTTCCAAACTTCATGAGATATTGTGTTACAAAGTTTAGTTTTCTTCATTATGGGCGTTGTACAGGCTTAAACTGGTTTGATATTATGCAAACTGGCTGGACAGACATTTAATTATGTATGAAACATAAGTATTTCTGTTAAACATGAGCGTTAAAATCGACTGAAATCGGCTATAAAAATAAGGCTTGATTTAATTTAAAATAAGTTAAAATTGCATGAAAAGTACATGACATGTCTAAAACCTGTATGTTAATTTAGGTTAAAGTGAAGTGGGTTAAATGTAGAACTCCATTTGTTTGTTCAATGGCTAATTTACCCCATTTATTTAAGTTAAATATTTTGTGGATAATTGGTTAATGTATGTTTAAAATATATTTACCTTACCTGTTTAAAATATTCTTACCTTTACCTGTTAAACATACTTGCCTTTACTTACCTGTACCTTTTTCGTTGGCGATTGCTTTTATTTACAATTTTTTATTCTTGTGTTTTAAAGGTTTTTTACCTGCACTAACTCCAAATAAAAAGAGTGAAATACACTTGATATTTGCATTTTAACACATTCTGGCAGAAGTATCCAACTTTTA
The DNA here is from genome assembly GCF_030273125.1 of Centropristis striata. Classification (NCBI taxonomy): domain Eukaryota; kingdom Metazoa; phylum Chordata; class Actinopteri; order Perciformes; family Serranidae; genus Centropristis; species Centropristis striata. Next base: position 2,157,491 of record NC_081527.1, on the reverse strand, counting down.
TGTTTCCTCAGCCCTATGATCCAACTTTTATTATAATGTTTCCACCCATAGACTTAACCTGGGCGGCTGCTGAGGTATGTTTATGACTGTTAAAGTATTAGCATTAGATATTAGCATTTTTCAATTTTTGGTTTTGTATGTTTTTTTCTTTTTTAATCTCTCTGGAAAATAACTAGCTACAACAGGTAGCAAGCTGTGATTGATTGTCTCTGCTCACTCTATTACACCTACTCTATGGTCACCACGGAGACTGGTAACACAAGTAACGTTAGAGCATGTCGACACGGTGTAATATGACAACGTGATTAATATAGTGTTAGAGCCGGGGCTCTTAAAGCCTCAGGCACTCTGCACTTGTTCTTTTGTTCTATACTTGTTTTTGACAAAAGACTCAAAACAACTGAATACATTTTACCATCTACTGAAAGAACAATAGCCAAATGCAATGAGCAGCTGGACTTATGGACCCAGTCAGAACCAACAAGTTCATCTTTTCACAGTTTTCTTCTGGGTGTGGGATCCACCCCTACAATAGGTTGGACTTTGTCGCAATTGGTCAATTTTGGATGGTGACACAGTAGCCAACCCATACCGGTCACCTTGTGATATTTAATTTCACAACTAGGCACCTTCCCTTTCTTAATTCCCTTTTTTGAGGCCTATGTGTCTTTAATGTATGATGTGTCTTTTATGTATGACTTTTAGTGCCTTTTTTTAGGCCTATTGTGTCTTTTATGTATGTTTCTTACTTCCCTTTTTTGAGGCCTATTGTGTCTTGTATGCATGTTTTTTTAGTTCCATTTTTGAGACCTATGGTGTCTTGTATATATGTTTCTTAGTTCCCTTTTTTGAGGGTAATGGTGTCTTGTATGCATGTTTCTTAGTTCCCTTTTTGAGGTTTATGGTGGCTTGTATGTATGTTACTTAGTTCCCTTTTTTGAGGCCTATGGTGTTTTGTATGTTGTATGTTTTTTACTGAAATAGCTGCACCCTGATCTAGTTCTAACCGATTTTCAGGAAATGTTCAGTATGAAGGCACAATGTGCTCTCTTTAACCTAAAGCCAAATAGAGGAAGTGAGTCTTGCTCAGTATTAGGGCAGGATGTGCCCTCTTGACCTGCAGTTCAATAGAGGAAGTGAGCCTTAAATGTTCGTTGAACAGCTCTTCTGCAAAGTCACCAAAGTTTTTTAACAAATAATAGTTTTAACACTTCAGTTACAGCCAACATGAAGTAGAGGTGGAAGATGAGCACTGGGCATGATGTGTGTGTTCACTGGGAATTGAATGCTATTTCTTGAGATGACGCTAAACATGGCAGTCCGAAGGAAAACTAAAAATACACCAATATGGACACATTGTGGACAAAATGTAAGCCTCACTCTCTCAGTTTATTTTTGGTTGGCAACGCAGCTAAGAGGTGCATTTCTGCCACAAAGCTTCCTCCTACAGTCCAAAAACATGCAGCTTAGGTTTAATTGGTGACTCTAAATTGCCCGTAGGAGTGAATGAGAGCGTGATTGTCTGACTCCAGCAGAGTTCGGATAATATCGAACATATCCACACGAGGGCAATGTGGTGGCTTAGACAGTTTTAACTTTGGTTTTTAGTAACTCTGTAATGAATTGCTCCACCATAGACAGGAGGCAACGTACTGTAGACCAACCAGAACTAATCACTGGCTTCCCACAGATGAACACGGCCAGTTGTGTTTAATGGGACCAAACATATTAACACCTAGCATGAGTAATGACCATAGACTGTATAAATAAGGTCATGACTCATGAGCTGTATGTGGGAACTTTAAAAAAAGCCAAAAGCAGATATTAACCTACAAGAATTAGTAACTTCTAAATCACTTTTTTGTTTATTTCATCCTTATATCCATAATGATGATCTTGATTGTTGATAGTGTTAATTGGCACACTGCTTGCTGTTGCAATTTAAGCAGAAAAGTGCCTTTTTAATTTGAAGGTAATTACCTGAAAAATTGTAGCTCCTTTATTCATCTTTTCCATTACCATCTAATCTCAGTAATTACATAGACTACTTTACAGCGTTTGCATGCAGATCCAAAGATAAAGATGGTAAAAACTTATTTCCAAACACAGTTAAGAACTCATGTTTGATTACTCTGCAGCAGATGTTTAAATCTCAGTATAATGAGGAGTTTTTCTCCTTGCCATCTTCACTCAGAGCTCACAGTCATATAAAGCAGTTGTTCTCAACCTTTTTTAGTGGCGACCCCCAATCTAACATCATGTTGTCTCACTGAACAGAATCTCACAGTTCAGGTCAGACAAACTCAGTTGATACGACGAATTTTGGACAAATAATGAAGCAGACAACAACTAAAACATCTCTCTGTCTGTGCATTTATAATTAAAAAAAAATATTTTATTGTTACTTTTAATCTAATCCTTTGCTATCAGTTTAAAGGTCCATTCTGACCTCCTGAGTGTGTAACAGTCAGCTTCAAGCCAGAGACTCCTTGGAAAGTAACAACTTGATACTTTGGGATTTGTCAGAAAATACACAAAAATACACAAAAAATAATCCAATTGACCAAAAAATGACCACAAAAAGACACAAAATGACCAACAATTTACATAAAATTAAGCACAAAATGACTCAAATTGACCACAAAATGACCAGAAAAGACACAAATTGACAAAAAAAAGACACAACACCTACCGACCCTCCAACACACACCTACCGACCCTCCATCACACACCTACCGACCCTCCATCACACACCTACCGACCCTCCATCACACACCCACCGACCCTCCATCACACACCTACGACCCTCCGTCACACACCTACCGACCCTCCATCACACACCTAAGACCCTCCATCACACACCTACCGACCCTCCATCACACACCTACCGACCCTCCATCACACACCTACGACCCTCCATCACACACCTACCGACCCTCCATCACACACCCACCGACCCTCCATCACACACCTACCGACCCTCCGTCACACACCTACGACCCTCCGTCACACACCGACCGAACCTCCATCACACACCCACCGAACCTCCATCACACACCCACCGACACTCCGTCACACACCTACGACCCTCCGTCACACACCTACGACCCTCCATCACACACCTACCGACCCTCCATCACACACCTACGACCCTCCATCACACACCTACCGACCCTCCATCACACACCAACCGACCCTCCATCACACACCAACAGACCGTCCTTCACACACCTACGACCCTCCATCACACACCCACCGACCCTCCACCACACACCTACGACCCTCCATCACACACCCACCGACCCTCCATCGCACACCCACCGACCCTCCAACACACACCTACCGACCCTCCATCACACACCTACCGACCCTCCATCACACACCAACCGACCCTCCATCACACACCTACCGACCCTCCATCACACTCCTACAGCCCCTCCATCACACACCTACAGACCCTCCATCACACACCTACCGACCCTCCATCACACACCTACAGCCCCTCCATCACACACCTACAGCCCCTCCATCACACACCTACCGACCCTCCATCACACACCTACAGACCCTCCATCACACACCTACAGACCCTCCATCACACACCTACCGACCCTCCATCACACACCTACAGACCCTCCATCACACACCTACCGACCCTCCATCACACACCTACGACCCTCCATCACACACCTACGACCCTCCATCACACACCTACGACCCTCCATCACACACCTACCGACCCTCCAACACACACCTACAGACCCTCCATCACACACCCACCGACCCTCCATCACACACCTACCGACCCTCCAACACACACCTACAGACCCTCCATCACACACCCACCGACCCTCCATCACACACCCACCGACCCTCCAACACACACCTACAGACCCTCCATCACACACCCACCGACCCTCCATCACACACCTACAGACCCTCCATCACACACCCACCGACCCTCCAACACACACCTACAGACCCTCCATCACACACCTACCGACCCTCCACCACACACCTACAGACCCTCCATCACACACCTACCGACCCTCCATCACACACCTACAGACCCTCCATCACACACCTACAGACCCTCCATCACACACCTACAGACCCTCCATCACACACCTACCGACCCTCCATCACACACCTACCGACCCTCCGTCACACACCAACCGACCCTCCGTCACACACCTATGACCCTCCATCACACACCTACCGACCCTCCATCACACACCTACGACCCTCCATCACACACCTACCGACCCTCCAACACACACCTACAGACCCTCCGTCACACACCTACCGACCCTTCGTCACACACCTACCGACCCTCCGTCACACACCTACAGACCCTCCATCACACACCTACCGACCCTCCATCACACACCCACAGACCCTCCATCACACACCTACGACCCTCCATCACACACCCACGGACCCTCCATCACACACCTACCAACCCTCCATCCCACACCTACCGACCCTCCATCACACACCCACCGACCCTCCAACACACTCCATCTGAAAAAACATGTTCCTGAATTTGCTCAGGCAGACTTCCAGTCGGTGTGTTCCTGCTACCTGTGGATTCCTTAATCCTCAAAGTCCCTTTGAATCAAATCACTCAATGTTGCTACAGGCAGGTAAGTAACAAACACACACACACACACACACACACACACACACACACACACACACAAACACACACACACACAGTGATAGAACCATCATTGATTCCAGTGTGTGGACTGAACAGAAGAGGTGCACTTTGAAATCCAGGCAGTATTCATCAACTGTGAAGGTCAGCTACAGGCCTTTCTATTACTCTGTGTGCTGCACACTGATGAGGCGTCCCACCTTACATTACTCACCTGAAGTTACTCTGAAAGCAGCCATGGAGGACGCTGATTGATAGATGGATACACTCAGCTCTGGCCATGTGAAAGCTTTAGAAAAAACACGTGAAAGAAAAAGTGTTTTGACTTGAGTGAAAGATTGCATCATCTGTTCTGTTCTTTGGCTTTAAAAGCTGCACCAGGGGTCATCAATTATTTTATCCAAGGGCCAGACACCGTGGGGGATGAACGTTCAAATAAAGAAAATATAATGTACTTATGCCCAGTTAGTAGTGAAGTGACAACGAAGCTTCATGAACCATTTTCTTTATTTTTTTTACCTCACTAGATGGCGATCTTGGCTTAAAAAAAGGCTCTAGAAATGGTAATTCAGAGTTTTCAGCCCTTTGTTGAACAAAGAGCGCCATCTAGTGGGCTCAGAAAATAAACACAATGGTTCATGAAGCTTCGTTGTCACTTCACTAATAATTCCCCTTTGCATTAAGTATACAGAAAAAAATAGATTTTATTTTCCATCAGTGACAATATATCAAACATTGGCATTTTATTTTGAAGGGTTCAAATTGAATTTTTTTTTTATGTATTTGTATATATATATATATATATTTGTATATATATTTTTTTTCCATTTTATTATTTTTTTTGTTTTTTCTCCATTTAGAGCATATTTGGTAGGGATGTTGATGAAAAATGTTACTCACTGAAAGAGGAAAAAATATTAATATGTAGTATTTGTAGAGCAGTTTAATGAGGGGCAATAAAAAAATGTAATCTAAAAATAAATGTGCTGATGAATACTGGCATGATGATGATGACTTTTTTTTACTTATTTTTAATAAAAAAACAATATTTTTTCTACTGTGCTTGGACTCACTGTTTTAGGGATCCATTGTGCTTCATATATGTTCATAAATCACGCCAACACTCGTTCAAATAAACTGTCATTAAGTGAAAATACAGTGAAAGGCTCAAAGTTATGAGACCAAACCGCTAAACCTCCTTTTATTATATCTATATAACGTTATATATAACCTTATTGACACGTTGCCGTGGATACGCATTGTTCTGAATCTCTTCTGATGACAGCTTGTCTCGTTAGTGACCTGTCAATCAAAGGTAGCCCCGCCCCAAATCATACGATTCTTTATCTTCTATTTTCTTCTAAATGGGGCCATTATTTACACTACTAACATCAGATTGTCTTGAGGAAGATTTTTTACTAGTGATTGAGACCATAGTGTTGTCCTAAAAAACATTTCTGAGCTAATAAATCAAGGGAGAAGTTTTCTCATTTTGCATTGAAATGAATGGAACAAAATGCTTTTGCAGCCAAACTTAGCGCCCCCTGCTGGAAATTTTCGATAGAACGTCACTCGCCCTTAAACAAACAAGCCTCCATACGTGCTTCATAAAAAAAGTGTTCTTGTCTTGGCTGTGATGTGCTGAGAGCAGCTGGCTCTCCAGGATGCACCAGAATATGTTATCGAGGAAAGCACAGATAATGCAAAAGAAATTAATATTTGCAACAGAAACTTGCGACTTACTATTCAGAGGGTTCAGCCTCTTGATTGTTCTGTGCTCCCCAGTTTAAAAGGAGCCGTGGTTGGGTTCAGACACTTCATAAAACATAGAAATAAAAAGGAAAAGAGAGACAGAAAGAGAGAGAGATTAAAAGTGTAGTATGAGGATGTGTATTTATCATAAATACTAACGCTCACTGGCCACTTTAATAACTAGACAATGCAATTAGACATGTAGACATGTCGACGAGCTGCTGGAGTTCAAAGTGAGTATCAGGATGAGGAAGAAAGGTGGTTTAAGTGACTTTGAATGTGGTTGTTGGTGTCTCAAACTCAAATTACTTGGGGCTGCTGGAGGCAGTATCAGAATGACCAAAAAGACACAAAATGACCAAAAAAAGACACAAAATGACTGAAAAAACACTAAATTACTTTAAAAAGACAAAAAATAACAAAAAAAATACACAGAATTACCAAAAAGGACACTAAGTTACTTTAAAAGAGACGAGTCTCAAACTCGCAGCCGCGGCTGTTCGTCATTTTGTGTCTTTTTTTGTGGTAATTTTGTGTCTTATTTAATATTTGTGTTGTCTTTTTTTCAATAATTTTGTGTCTTTTTTGGTAATTTTGTGTCTTTTTTAATAAGTTTGTATATTTTTTACTATTGCGTTGTCTTTTTTAATAATTGTGTGTCTTTTTTGGTAATTGTGTGTCTTTTTTTGGTAATTTTGTGTCTTTTTGTGTCTTTTTTTTGGTCATTTTATATCTTTTTTTAGTAATTTTGTGTCTTGTTTTGGTCATTTTGTATCTTTTTTAAGTAAGTTAGTTTTTTCTGTCATTTTGTGCCTTTTTTTGGTTATTTTGATTCTGCCTCCAGCGGCCCCCAGGTGTTTTGAGTTTGAGACCGCTGCTTTACAGGCAATAGAAAAAAAAAAAAATAGACATATACATAAACATACATACAACAAACTTCGGATGGAGAAGCGGCGAACGAACAAGCCTTGTTGTCTTTGAACAGCTGCCACTGTATTTTGTGTTTCTCAATAAAAAAGTACAAAGCATAATCCAATCAGCAAAAGACAAAAGGTTCCGAATAGATAGAGATCTTCTATGTCCTCCACGGAGAGAGCTGCCAGGCACATGACAAATCCATGATTTTTTTTTTACTTTGAGCACAGAGAGTCTTCCAAAGTAAGACAGAAGACAAGAAAAAAAATCACAGTTTCTTCTTTCTATTTGAGGTTGAATTGACTTAATGATAGACGGGGTTTACACAATGAATAAACATTGGGGCTATAAAGTATTCATGCGACCCTGATGGACGTCCTGAGTGTGTTGGAGACATGAGCTTAACAGGAAAGATTTCCATTCATTAGTAATGTAGTTCCACAATATGTACATCTGATTAACACCTCCTGCTTCTCTTTTCATTCTTATTCCTCATCTTTCTCTCCAACATTCCTTTTTTTTTTTTTTTTAAACATTTTACATGACTTGATTGCGCCTTTCCTGCAGTGGTGCTACACTCTGTTGCCCACTGCTGGAAAAAAAACTGCTTTTATATGGAATAATGAACAACAGAAGGATGAGAACCTGTCAACCAGAGCCCTTTATATGCCATGTAATATTTACTATACTCGTGTTTGGTATTTGGTACTTTCTCAGCACAACTTCAACATGATCTGACTGTTATTTTTGCAATTTAACCCACTTTATTAACATATTGAGCCCAAAAATACACAAAAATCATGAAATCTGAAATAAAATTCTACCATTTATGACAATAAAAACTACAAATATACTCAATGAACTGTTTTGGACCTGAAAAATGTAAACATAGATTGCAAATATGAACATATGAAGGTGAAATTCAAATATAATACACAAATAGATGACAAAAATGACTAAAAAAGACACAAAATGAAAAAAAAAGTAGATGTAAAAATGATCAAAAAAGACAGGAGATGACAAAAAATGCAGTCTTGAAAAAGGTTATTAGACAGTTGTTTTCTCTAATTTCTTGTTCATTTTAATGTCTGGTTCAACTAAAGGTTAATTTGTTTTGGACAAATATAATGATAACAACAAAAATAGCTGATAAGAGTTTAATTTAAGAGCTGATATCTAGACATTTAACATGGTTTTATTGATGATAACCAAAATCATTATCAAGGTCATTATTATTATTATTATTATTATTATACAGACATTAAGCTACAATGGACCTCCTGAATGTTACTGACTGTATGATGTGACACAGATTAAAGGAACATGTGTTACAGTAAATGCCAGACAAATGCCAAGCTGTGAAAAGAACAGAGGCTGAACTGATATTACCTTTCTAGTGGTTGTTAAATCAATTTATAAATGTCATCTTTCTGTCTCATAAAACATCAGCTGTGCTTTTCATTTCATTCGTCAGTTGTTGAGCAAGTTCTCTTGCATTCATAAAAAGCAGATCACCGTAGTCCAGTAGAGGCAAGAAAGTTGCAGAAATCAAATATTTCCTTGTCAGATAGGATTCTTAATAAGAAACAAGTCTTGCTTCTCCTAAGTTCGTCAGTTACCAATGTTCTATCACAGTGGTAATTTTGTGTATTTTTTCTAAAAAAAAATTGTAGTAATTTAGTGTTTTTTCAGTCATTTTGTGTCTTTTTTGGGTAATTTTGTGTCTTTTTTGTGTCATTTTGTGTCTTTTTTTGATGATTTTGATACTGCGTCCAGCGGCCACCAGGTAAATTGACTCTGAAACCCCTGGATTAGAAGGTAATTAAAAATAATATCTGCAACATGACGAACTAGAAAATTTGCTCTGGGGAAATTGTGAAAGGGCCACGGGGGCTACTGCCGGTGTGTGTACACTATGATGAGATTCTTCAGAGATTTATAACAATTAATACTAGTAATGTTATGATACTATATAATATACAAGGAGCACACCTACAACAAGCATTCCTTTACAAGTATTTATTTATACAGCAACCTATGACCTTTAACCTCAAAATGTGTGTGTGTGTGTGTGTGTGTGTGTGTATCTGGAGGAGTTAAGCGCCCTTATGTGTGTGAGTGTATCTGTAACTGTAATCACATCAAAGCATCAAAGGCTTTGCGGTCGACCAATCAGAGCAGAGCAATCAACAGAATTAACTGACACCTGTTCTGGCTCAGTGACAGCAGAGGTGGACAGACTGGAATTTCTGGCCTCGAACAGAAAGCATTTTTGGCAAAACCATAATACCTATCATTGATCCGACTTCACTTTGAGCGTCCTGAGTTCTTCCTGAACGTCTACATATGTTTGTTTTTTTTAAGAAAAATGAAAAAATAGCTTTGTTAGAGCGATCTAAAAAAACTGTTCCATCTCCCTTTTTCAGAAGTCTTCCTGTGTTTTTAATATGGGAGCCAATGAGGCTGTTGGTGGTGTTGGTGGATCATCTGTGCGTCCTACGCCCAAACTATAACTCTGACAGCTTTACCAGAGGATTGTGAGTGAGAAGACTCATTTTCCTACGTTTCTATGTATAAATTATTTCTGTAGAGTGGAATTTGCGGCCTGGAGCGCAGTTTTAAAATTTATTTTTTGACAATTTTTTCTCTCCCTCTACACTCTGGCGATGATGTCACACACTGTGACACGAACATTTCGTGCAATACACACCCATTATAATCTCAGAATTTCTCCAAAAATGATCATGGTCATTGAACAGGGATTGATAAAAAACGATATGACCTATCAAAACGTGGATTAATACACCGATACACAAGACTTGTGTCTACTGTTTAAAGTTTAAATGGAGTCTCTAGGTGAAATTATGCCGGAGAAGTAGACGTTTAAAAATCTCCAATTATTGTTCTTTTTCACTCATTTTTTTCCAACCGTCCCATTCACTTCAATGCAAAATTCTGGGCAGTTTTTCACGATTTACGTCGTGAAAAATTCGTATTCTGTAGAGAAAAGTAATAGCACACCGATCCCGATCAAACCGCACGTTTTGATATATAATTTGTCCTGCAACTCTTTAAGTTGTAGGACTAGTAGCGGGACGAAATTGCGTCCAGAAGAGGAAGAAGAAGAAATCCACAGTATAACAGTAGTGCAGCACTGGTCCCTACAGCTAATGCTGGATGGGACCAGTGCTCGGAGCGATTGCCCCGAGGCCCTAACTAATGTCCATATCAAGGTTAAAACGTGTTTGTGTTTTGCAGGTACAGGTGTTGCTGGTCTGCAGGGTTGTGTGGTTGTGTGTTTGGGTGAATCAGCCTTGGATGATGTTTCTGTGTTGGCCTTTGGGACGGAGCTTCTTTAAAGGCCTGGCAGGATAACAGACTCTCAGCTCTCTCTGCACTCTGGAGGAGCCAGGTTGGCTCGTCCAACATACTCATTTTCTCCATGAGTTGTTTCAGCCGCTGCACACAGACAAACGTTAGTCATGGCAGAGAACCACGGCGCTGATTAATCTGGCAATGATGGAGAACAACACTCACTGGAAGCATTCTGCTGCTCTGCCAGCAGAGTTTGGTGCTCCGACTGAGCTCTGGCCAGACTTCATTTCAAAGACAAAAAAAAAAGTTTGCTGTTAATTTCAACAATAAACAGACTCTCAGGCTTTCAGGGGGAGAACGCCGGTATCTAGACATTTCACATGGTTTTTTTGGTAATGTTTTTGGTTATTATCAAGAATGTTTCCATGACTGTAGATGTAAAAATGACTAAAAAAGTCACCCAAAGACACAAAATGACCAAAAATACATGGAAAAAATGGCTAAAAAATACACAAAATGACAAAAAAGTAGATGTAGCAATGACTAAAAAAGACGCAAATGACAAAAAAATAGATGTATAAATGACTTAAAAAGTCACCAAATGACCAAAAGACACAAAATGACAAAAAATAGATGTAAAAATGACCAAAAAGTCACAAAATTACCAAAAGACACAAATTGACCAAAGATAGATGAAAAAAATATCACTAAAAAAGACGCATAATGACAAAACAATAGATGTAAAAAAGACCAAAAAGTCACAAAAGTCATACAATTAGCATTTAAACTGACTGATTTATTGAGAATCAAACACATAAAATTAGCTGAATGTACACGTTTGGTCACTAAGGTGCCTTGAGGGTTAATAGGGCACTTATTGAAATACTTGCAAACTTCAAATATCAACCCTAGAGAATATTGGAGGAAAATACATACAGCCAGAATATGTAAACCCTCCCCCCCAAGATTTGAAGTGGTGAATCTTAGAGAAAAAAGTTGTTTTTTCCCACTTTTTTTGACTTTACACGCATATTTGCCACTTTTATCTAGTAAATGTGCAACTTCTGTCTTGAAATATTACCTCCCTCCCCTCTTTGTACGACTGTTTCGTGCAGATTTTTTTTCTAAATTTTTCATTTTTACTTTGGAGGTAAAGTTAATATTACTATATTCACATTATAAAGTTTATATTACTATATTATTATCATGCTGATTGGTCAAATGTCATATTGTCACCGTCTGTGACGTAGCCTGATCTTTGCTGATATGCTGCTTAACAACAGAGCTCTAATTATTCTTCAATTCCACCAGCAGTATGGTTGATTCAATCAAAAATCAAAAACTTTGGTCATATGTAATTGGAAAATATAAGGCAATTAAACATTAATGTGAGTCAGACGGAGATTACACTGATTGTATCAACATTTTAAATGAGGAGATTGTTAAACTAATTGATTTTATTTCCTTGTGGACGTGGACGTAAAAAAAAAAAAAAAAAAGAGGTCACGTGGAGTGCTGCTGTCGACTTCACTCCAAGTTACAGACTTGAAACTTTCTCCAGTTTTTTGTTTGACGTTCCGAGGTCATGTAAAACCAAAGATATAATCCTTTTAATTTGATTGTACAAAATTATATTTATTCAAGTGTACAAGTAGGATGGGACGAGGCAGGCGTGTTGCCTGGTTGGTTGGTTGGTTGGTTGGTTGGTTGGTTGGTTGGTTGGTTGGTTGGTTGGTTGGTTGGTTGGTTGGTTGGTTGGTTGGTTGGTTGGTTGGTTGGTTGGTTGGTTGGTTGGTTGGATGGATGGATGGATGGATGGATGGATGGATGGATGGATGGTAAACATAATAACAGTCATATGTATATCTGCCTTTGTTATAGTTATTTTCCCTTTTTATCATGAATGTTTTCTGTCCCTCATATTTTCTGTTGAATGTTCTTCAGACTCCTCCCCTTTACTTCGTCTACAGACACATATAATAAACTCATCACATCTGTGACACCACACAGACTCATCTGAAGCCTTTGCACCACATCATTTATCACCTCCATCTGACTCTGTTATGTTTTATTCACTTATGTTCACTGATAAAACAGAAACAACGTTCAGTGATAATTGACTCACATTGAACTGTTTCTAACACTTGACTGCAGCACTTGTGATTGTTTATGCTCATGTTTTGTGAGTTGATGTTTGGTATGATTATGGTTGG
>NC_081527.1:1834636-1839636 GCF_030273125.1 Centropristis striata | reverse complement strand
GGTTCAGTTTAAGGTAGTAATCTGTTTCATATCAGTCTTTAACTAGTCTTGGGTTTGACGCAGTGACGTAACACAACATGGTTTTATTCATAAGGATTTTGGTTATTATCAAGAATGTTTCCATGACTGTAGATGTAAAAATGACCAAAAAAGGGCACAAAATTATCGAAATAGATACAAAATGACTAAAAATAGATGGAGAAATTATCAAAAAAAACACAAAATGACCAAAAATAGAAGTTAAAATGATCAAAAAAGGCACAAAATGACCAAAAAAATTAAAAGAATTACTAAAAAAAAACACAAAATGACCGAAAAAGACACAAAATGACAGAAAAAAACTAAATTACTTCAAAAAGAAACAAAATTACCAAAAAAAAGACACAAAATTACCAAAAAAAGACACAAAATGACCGAAAAAGACACAAAATGACAGAAAAAAACTAAATTACTTTAAAAAGAAACAAAATTACCAAAAAAGACACAAAATTACCAAAAATGAAACAAAATTACCAATAAAAGACACAAAATTACCAAAAAAAGACACAAAATGACGGAAAAAACACTAAATTACTTGAAAAAGAAACAAAATGACCAACAAAAAGACACAAGAGAGTAATACTCACCTACATCCAACTAATTTATGTACTGCAGCATGCCATATAACTTTGTGTTAGTGTGTTTAATTTGGCCCTTTTTCTCCATTGGTAATCATAACAGTAGCTTATTATGGTTTATTCCTGTCTGACTGTTTCCTCCGGAGGACCAGCGCTGCAGCAGCCTGACAGGATGAAGGACGGTCAGACACAGAGAGCTGCAGGTTGATGAAGCTGTGTGAAGTTGCTGCGTTGTCTGCATCAGGAGTTGCTCCACCAGCAGCAGCACGTTGCCCCTCAGCTGACCAGCAGCTCCTGGAGGAACCAGCAGCCATATGGCCACCAGTTCCCCCACTGGTAACCTTCAGCAGGCAGCTGGGCCTCTTATCTCCACGGTAACGCTTCCTCTTATCTCCACGGTAACGCAGCCTCTTACACCTACAACACCTGAGTCATGGATCCATTTTAATCCATGTGTAATTACACCTGTAATGAATGTAAGATGAGGAGATGTTGCTGTGTTGTGAATGAGATGATTGAGTGTTTTTAGTTTTATTGGTCCAGATGCTGCTGTTCCCTGAGGAACGAGGTGATAATAACCCAACAGGACCAGAGTCACACCCAGATAAAGTTTTACAGGCCAGGTGTCTGCAGCAGACTGTTACTGAAGCTCAACAATCAGCAGATGGATGAAGGTCTGTGGAGCTGCACAGTCCAGAACCACACACCTGCAATAAATCCTGTCTTTATACAATGAATCCTGTCTTTATCCAATCAATCCTGTCTTTATGCAATAAATACTGTCTTTATGCAATAAATACTGTCTCTGGGAAACTTGTTTTTGGACGCGGTGAGGGAGATTTTAACCCTATAAAAGACACAAAATGACCAAAAATAGAAGTTAAGATGATCAAAAAAGAAACAAAATGACCAAAAATAGATGTAAAAATGACTATAAAAGACACAAAATGACCAAAAATAGATTTTAAAATGATTAAAAAGACACAAAATGATCAAAAAATAGATGTAAAAATTACTATAAAAGACACAAAAGGACCAAAAATAGATGGAAAAATAATTAAAAAAGACACAAAATGATCAAAAATAGATGTAAAAATGACTATAAAAGACACAAAATGACCAAAAATAGATGTAAAAATGACTATAAAAGACACAAAATGACCAAAAATAGATGTAAAAATGACTATAAAAGACACAAAATGACCAAAAATAGATTTTAAAATGATTAAAAAAGACACAAAATGATCAAAAAATAGATGTAAAAATGACTATAAAAGACACAAAATGACCCAAAATAGATGGAAATATGATTATAAAAGACACAAAATGATCAAAAAATAGATGTAAAAATGACTATAAAAGACACAAAATGACCAAAAAATAGAAGTTAAAATGATCAAAAAGACACAAAATGATCAAAAATAGATGTAGAAATTATGTGAATGAGCTTCACAGTCCAGAACCACACCTGCAATAAATACTGTCTTTATCCAATGAATCCTGTCTCTGTGAAACCTCTTTTTGGACTCTTTGAGGGAGATTTTAACCCTCTGGAGTCCATTAAAGCTCCGGAGCAGCATGTTTCCTGCTGTCATCTGAACTCTGAAGTTTTGGCTTTTACACAAGTTTCCATGTCACATTTAATGCATCAAGTATTTTACAGCAAAGGTAAAAATCACCAGAAGCAAGTGTAAAATGATTTTTCTAATTTTGCAAATGTGGGTTTCAACATATTTAATGCAATCTTTTGTGTTAACGTTTTTTGTTTTTTTTGTTTTTTTTGTGTTTTTTTTGTGTGTGTGTGTTTTTTTTTTTTTAACTTCTTTGTGGTTTTTGTTATTTTTTGTGTTTTTTTGTTTTGTTTTGTTTTTTAAATAATTGTTTGTGTTTTTTTAATTTTTTGTGTTTTTTGGTATTTTTTGTGTATTTTGTTATTTTCCTGTTTTTTTGTTTGTTTTTTGTATACATTTTTTGTGTTTTGTTTTTGTTTTTCAAATTATTTTTAGTTTTTTGTGTTTTTATGTGTTTTTTGCAATTTTTGTGTGTTTATTTTTATTTTTTCTGTTTTTGTTATTTTTTGTTTGTTTTTTAAACATATTTTGTTTTTTGTGTTTTTTTATTTTTGTGCGTTTTTTGTTTGTTTTTATACATTTTTTGTGTTTTTTGTTTTTTGTGTTATTTGTTTGTTTTTTATGATTTTTTGTGGTTTTTATGTGGGGTTTTTTGTCATTTTTTGTGTGTTTTTTATGTGTTTTCATGTGTGTTTTTTATTTGCATTTTTGTAATTTTGTGTGTGTTTTTTGGTATTTTTTGTGTGTGTTTTTCGTGTTTCAAAATGTTGATCCAGTAAGTCAAAATGACAAAATAATAATCAGATGAGGTTGAGCTGAAAAAGATGATACCAGCGTGTCATGGTGATCATTATTTAAGTTTCATATACAGGCAGAATGAAAAAAAGAGTCAAAAACCAACAAAATAGCCCCAAACTCCAAAGGGTTAAAATGGACTGCTACATGTAAATATATCACATTTAGGGAAGAGACAGACACAAAACTATTTGGTTTAGAATTGTTGCCTCTGTTTGATAATGCAGAGACAGAGAGCAGAAACAGGCAGAAACAGGTTTTCATGCAGTAAAGACACACAGAAATATAAATATAAAACATATCTAAAACTATAAAGTGTTCTCCGTTAGAGCCGAGACCTTGTAGAGGAGAATCTCCCGCTGAAAACAAACATTTTAAAAGTAGTTTGCTTGTTATTTTGCAGGCTGACCTTCAGCAGCATGAAAACACACTTTTGTTCTTTACAAATCTGCTTCATGCTGTATTTATTTCACCAGCCACTTGATCTCTTTATTGCTGTTAAATCACAGACAAATCAGTTCATGTTGGGCACATTCTACCTCCCAATACTCTGGGACAATAAGGTCTTTTTTTGTGATTATTTTTTTATTAGGAAATTTCACAACAATTGATGAGTACAACTTGATTTATAGTTGTACAGAGCTACGAAGGTTTTGTATCAATAGCTTCTTCTTCCAAATGTTCATTGTCTTTTAGGCCTCCTTCCCTTCCTTTATATATTTTGTTGAGGAAATTTCAAAATTTATTAAAAAAGACACAAAATTATTTAAAGAAAGGCACAAAATTATTAAAAAAGACACAAAATTACCAAAAAAAG
Organism: Centropristis striata; assembly: GCF_030273125.1. Lineage (NCBI taxonomy): Eukaryota > Metazoa > Chordata > Actinopteri > Perciformes > Serranidae > Centropristis > Centropristis striata. Next base: position 1,835,836 of record NC_081527.1, on the reverse strand, counting down.
ACACAAACTTACAAAAAAAAGACACAAAATGACCCCAAAAAAGACACAAAATGACCAAAAAAATACACAAAATTACTAAAAAAGACAAAATTATTGCAAAATGACCAAAAAAAGACACAAAATGGCCCAAAAAAGAAACAGAATGACCAAGAAAAGACACAAAATGACCAAAAAAATACACAAAATTATTAAAAAGACACAAAAATATTTTAAAAAGACACAAAATTACAAAATAAAAAGGAATTAAAGGGACCTTCCACACACAACACGGTAAAATGCCATTCATATAAAACTCACATTAAACTTTCATATCAAGGTGGGGGCCACAAAATATCATCACGAGGGCCACAATTGGCCCGTGGGCCGCCAGTTTGAGCCCCTGGTTTAAACTCTATATCTTCATGAGATTGGAAGCTGAAGGATGAGGTGTGCCGTGATGGTTTCGTCCTATGAGACCAGAACAATCATTTATGATGTCTGAGAAAATTGATCACAGCAGAGTCTTCCCCCCCACAGAGATAATCCAATTATTCCTCTCTGTCTCTGCTGGGCTGTTCTGCCAAACACACCTTCTCCCCCTCCTGTGATTCTCTGCTGCCAGAATGATCAAAGTCTCTCCAGCGTCAGCAAAAGGAAGACTTGGTTAGCTTCACACATTTTAGAACGTTTTAAATCTTCCAAATCAAAGTGTCAAGTCATCGGTGTTAATCAACCAAACAACCAATCACCTCCATATCATGATAAGCACCGGGCACTCTGTGCACAGTTAGTGATGCCGGTTTGTTTACAACAAGCACCACACACTCTGTGCACAGTTAGTGATGCCGGTTTGTTTACAACAAGCAGTGGACATTCTGTGCACAGTTAGTGATGCCGGTTTGTTTACAACAAGCACCGGACACTCTGTGCACAGTTAGTGATGCCGGTTTGTTTACAACAAGCACCGGACACTCTGTGCACAGTTAGTGATGCCGGTTTGTTTACAACAAGCACCAGACACTCTGCACAGTTAGTGATGCCGGTTTGTTTACAACAAGCAGTAGACACTCTGTGCACAGTTAGCGAAATTACTGAAAAAAAGACATAAAATCACAAAAAAGACACAAAATGACTGAAAAAACACTAAATTATTTAAAAAAGATACAAAATGACAGAAAAAACAAAATTACTTTAGAAAAAAGAAATGACCAAAAAAGACAC
>NC_081527.1:1831018-1834536 GCF_030273125.1 Centropristis striata | reverse complement strand
AGTGTTTTTTCAGTCATTTTGTGTCTTTTTAGTAATTTTGTGTCTTTTTGTAATAATTTTGTCTTTTTTAATAATTTTGTGTCTTTTTAAAATAATTTTGTGTCTTTTTTGGTCATTTTGTGTCTTTCTTTGTAATTTTGTGTCTTTTTTTAAAGTAATTTAGTGTTTTTCCAGTCATTTTGTGTCTTTTTAGTAATTTTGTGTCTTTTTGTAATAATTTTGTGTCTTTTTAAATAATTTTGTGTCTTTTTTAAATAATTCCGTGTCTTGTTTTTGGGAATTCTGTCTTTTTCTGTCATTTTGTGTCTTTTTTTCGTATTTTTTATGTCTTTTTTGGTCATTTTGTGTCTCTTTAAAGTTATTTAGGTTTTTTTTCAGTCATTTTGTGTCTTTTTTAGTCATTTTGATACTGCCTCCAGGTAATTTGAGTTTGAGACCCCTGGTCTAAACAAAAGGCACTTCAGATCAAATATTTCATCGTTTTTACCCTCAAGCGTCCTCGTGTAAACTGGGCCTGAGATTCAATGGTCTTTCATTACCAGACTGGTTTAGAGGGAGTGTTATGATAATTGCCTTAGAGAAATTGACTTCGACTTCATCAATATGAAGCAATCAGATCTAGTAAATGCAATCCACCTGAGACAGACTGTTCTCTGGTGGGTTGACTGGCTCGCCTCATTTGTGTACAGTTTTTGCTCTGGACTATTCATCTTTGTGTTCTTCCTTTCCAGCATGGTTTGAATAGGCTGTGTTACCTTTGTTGTAAAAAAAGGCCAAAGAAAGATGGTTTTGTGTGACTGTATTGACTGCTGTGAAGCTAAGTGGAACCTCGACAAAAGGACAATAAAACAAAAGAAAGTGGGGTGAACAGAGAACACAATAAAGAGACTGTTTGAACGCTTCAGATTAGTGACATGAGCATAATTCTTCCTTGTTTACAGAGTAATTGGTGGGAAAGCTGGAGGCATTTATTCATGAGTCTTTATTATTATTTTTCATCCTTTCTCCACATATTTCACATTTATTTTAACATGTTTTCTTTATTCAAATGAAGGCATTCACAACTGCAGAGTACCACCAGCTCTTCCTAAAAAATAATTATGTAACAGGGCTTAAGGAATAGTTAGGTTAAGGAAGTAGTTCTCAACCTTTTTGAGTCTCGACACCAATTTAACATCATGTTGTCTCACTGAACAGAATCTCACAGTTCAGATCATACAAACTCAGTTGATACGATGAATTTAGGACAAATAATGAAGCAGACAACAACTTAAACATCTCTCTGTCTGTGCATTTATATATATTTTATATTTTATTGTTACTTTTAATCTAATGACCCAAAAAAGACACAAAATGACCAAAAAAGACACAAAATTATCAAAAAGACACAAAATGACCAAAAAAAGACATGAAATGACCAAAAAAAGACACAAAATGACCAAAAAAACCCCCACAAACTGACCAAAAAAAGACACAAAATTATCAAAAAGACACAAAATGACCAAAAAAAGACACAAAATGACCAAAAAAGACACAAAATTATCAAAAAGACACAAAATGACCCAAAAAAGACACGAAATGACCAAAAAAAAGACACAAAATGACCAAAAAACCCCCACAAACTGACCAAAAAAAGACACAAAATTATCAAAAAGACACAAAATGACCAAAAAAGACACAAAATGACCAAAAAAAACCCCACAAAATGACCAAAAAAAGACGCAAATATAGGCTGCAAATGTACTAGATTAAAGTGGCAAATCGACAAGAAAAAAGTCGCAGATTTACGAGAAAAAAAGTGAAAAAAGCTACTTTTTTCTCTCAGATTCACCACTTTAAATCTCATAAATCTGCACATTTTTTTCTCGTAGATTTGCCGATTTAATCTCGTAAACTTTTTTACGACATACGGGTCCGTGTGTTTTTTTTACACATTCTGGCTGTATGTAATATCCTCCAATATTCTCTAGGGTTGAAATGTGGAATTTGCAAGGGTTAAAGTAATCTGAATAATTTCCCATTGGAGAAACATTAATTATATTACTATGCAACAACTCTACATTAGGAACATTAAGTCTTAATGGAATAAGTAGTGTGACTTTAATAAGTGCAGTGCAAAGTAGAGGTGGTCAGTGTCGTAGGCGGGCATATTGTCACGACATAATATGGATGAGAAATCCAATTAAAATACATGTACAGTCACGGCTTTAATGGTGCATTAAATACACAGTTTCTTTATCGCCATGTGTGAAGAAAAATAATACATTGGAAATATGTTTCCCTCAAAGTAATTTACTAATTAGAAGTAAACAAGAAAACATGATTACAGTTTTCAAGGGTAGAAAAAAACTTTTGAGCTCAATTTAGACAAGTCAACTTTACAGCAGTGAAGTCGTATAACTGGTCAAACTACATGCACTGATGGTACAATTATTTAATTTAGGATACATTTGGATCTGGATCCATTGACGTGTGTAAGGACGACATATAGTGAAGTGACAACGAAGCTTCATGAACATTTTCTTTATTTTCTGAGCCCACTAGATGGCGCTCTTTGTTTGACAAAGGGCTGAAAACACAGGCCACATATGAGTGTATGAATCTGGATAAGGGCAAGATGATACATTTTGTGTTTTGTTGAAATGTTTAAGAAAATCTGACAAATGCTTGACTCAAAAGTTTTAAAACTCAGAAGTAAATCTGTCAGGAGCAGAACATTGTAAACCAACTGAAAAGTTCTTCTTGCCTAAGTATTTAGCTAAGTAGATTGCTAAGCTAACTACTTAGCTATCTTCTTAGCCATGCAAAAATACAAAAACTGGGTCAGTTATTATTTATTATAGTGTTATAGGCCTCTTTGATGCACAACATGGTCTAAAGTGACCCAAAATGTATGACTTTTTATGTTCTATATCTTTGCAATAAATTATTTTCATCATTCAGTATTCAGTAACTACTTAGCTAACTTCTTGGCTAGGTATTTAGCTACGTAGCTTGCTAAGCTAACTACTTAGCTAACTTCTTAGCCAAGTAGTTAGCTATGTAATAATACAAAAAGTTAAAGTATGAGAGGCAAAATGGAAATAATGATCCATTAATCAAGGATAAGTTGATATCAAAAGATAGAGCACAGAAACACACAGCAGCATGAAATAACATGGATAATGAATGAATGAGGGTCATTTAGACCATGTTGTGCATTAGAAGGGGTAAATGTGTTGAGCATCAAAGGGTTAATGGGGCTAAAAGGAAGGTAAATGTATTTTGTGTTAACAAAATTACAGTTTCTCTTTCTGGTGAAAAAAATATTAAGCCCAAACCTTTTTCTTAACCTGTTCTTCACAATTTAAATCAGCCTTAGAAAGGAATTATCAGAATGTTTTCCTCCCTCGCCTCTTAAGGCTTCTGTGGATAATATTTACTTCAACCAATGCCAGAAAAAAAAATTCCTAACATTTTCTAAAACTCATAAATTTTATAAACATGACATTGTGGAGTTTGTTTGTGCAAACTGAGGC
>NC_081527.1:1808518-1828518 GCF_030273125.1 Centropristis striata | reverse complement strand
TCTGAGGGGGTTAGCTAACATATAGTTAGCATCACGTCAAGAGTGGCGGTCCATGTACCATAGAAGTATATGATTAAAATAAGATTTACCTCCACTGATACAAATATTACCAAATATTAAAAAGAAAACAGCACTACGCATTGCTGCAGCTCTTAATTCAGATTTTTTTTTTTTGTCCATTATATTGAGAAAAGGCAGGCACCTCTACAGACTTATTAATATCCCCAAACACTCAGCAACTCACATCAAACCATTTTAGATTAATAAAAAGCACAGGTAAGAGAAAAATATGTTTTGTTTTTTTTTCATTTTAGGGAGAATTGTCCCTTTAACCCATTTAGGCCTAAAAGGGCTGGAAAAAAATGCCTGTAAAACCTCTGATTTTAAAATAAGCCCCTAAAACCTGATTTAAAAAAAAAATTAATTAAGTAATAAGTCTTTATTTGCTAATTTTGTGTCTTTTTTGTAATTTTGTGTCTTTTTTTAGCCATTTTGTGTCTTTTTTGGTCTTTTTTGGTCATTTTGTGTCTTTTTTTGGTCATTTTGTGTCTTTTTTTAAAGTCATTTTGTGTCTTTTTTTGGTCATTTTGTGTCTTTTTTTAAAGTCATTTTGTGTCTTTTTTTGGTCATTTTGTGTCTTTTTTTAAAGTCATTTTGTGTCTTTTTTTTGTCATTTTGTGTCTTTTTTTGGTGATGATTTCAAAGTTCTGGAAAAGTCCCATGTTGCATTGGGACACTCCCACATGTATTCTGATGCATTTCATTGGCCAAGAGACCGAAAACAGGTGGGAAAAAAACTACAAATACTGCAAAACGACATATCCGCTTTCCCGCCTTTAATGGTAGAATAACGCAACAGCGCCCCCCGGTTTTAATGGTAGAAATGCAGTAATGCTTTCCCGCCTTAAATGGGTTAAGAGGCCTGGAGTGTCCAAAAGCTCCAAATAATCCAGACTTGTTGCCTCCATCAGACTAGAAAACAAAGCAGCGTGGAGCCCTACTGTACATTTACCTCTAAAGTTCTGGCTGTAAACTCCATGAGGCCAGTTTCAGTTTGATGATGATATACCAAGTAAAACTGGAGACAAGCTCAAATAGATTTAGTATCAAATGATAGAACTGGATGGAACCCTCTTATATGGTAGATTTGACACCTTTGGTCACATTTGACACATTTAAAATTCTTTATTGAGCATGATAGTGTTTAGAAAGTAAAAAAAAGATTCAAAATCACATTTTATGTTGGACTAAAGGACTAAAAAAGACACAAAATGACCAAAAAAAGACACAAAATGACCAGAAAAAGACACAAAATGACTAAAAAAGACACAAAATGCTCCTTGCATGGTGTGTTCATTCGTGTGTGAAAAAGGATGGGTTAAATGCAGAGGTTGAATTTCCCAATTGTAGGATTAATAAAGTAATTAATCTTAATCTTATCTTCTTCTTAATGACTAAAAAAAGACACAAAAAGACTAAAAAAGACACAAAAAGTCACAAAATGACACAAAATGACCAAAATTGTCCCTCTAAACACACCAGAGCCAAATCAAATGGCACACAAAATGACTAAAAAAAAGACAGAAAATGACAAAAAAAAAAAGACAGAATTACCAAAAAAGACAGAAAATGACAAAAAAAAGACCCAAAATGACCAAAAAAAAGACACAAAATGACAAAAAAAAGACATAAAATTACTAAAAAAATAGACAAAATGACAAAAAAAGACATAAAATTACTAAAAAAATAGACAAAATGACAAAAAAAGACACACAAAAAGACACTAAAAAACATGAAAAGGATTTAAAAAATAGACAAAATAGCCCAAGACTCCATAGATTTAAGACCGGTCCACATTTAAGGGTTTGAGGAGAAAGACAGACAGTTGTAGAGCTCCCAGTCTCCCCAGTGCTGCTGATAAAGGTCAGTGTGCTGGTGCTGGGAGCCGGCCAGCAGCTAGCAGCTGAATACTGGTGTGACCTCCTGGAGCAGCTGAGACGCTCCTGGAGCAGCTGTGCACACAGGACATGTCCAAATCATCCCAACAATTACCAGAGAACTCAAACACAAGCATGCCTCCCTCATTTGTACTGCAACAACCAACTGACAAAAATAATAAGGAAAAAAAACCTAGATTTAAGCAAGTACATGCTCGAAACAAGTCAAATTATCTGTCAGTGCAGTAAGTACAATTTTCTTTGTAAGAATTCTTTAATTAAGTGAAAATATCTAGAAACTGGATGGACCAATAATGTCTTGAACTAAATCCAAATATACTTGAGCAGTTGTGGCTTGAATAGCCCGACTGTAGTGACCTCAAAAGTTAAAATTAAGCCAGAAATACTTGAAACGAACACGTTTTGGTGATAGGAAATGCTTTTGAAATAACATTCAACCGACATGCAGCTAAAACTCTCAACTGGAGCCAATATTTTAGGTAAAAACTCACCATATTCAACAGTTAAATAGATTGAATAGCATGAAAAAGCTCACAATGTCAATCCTAAAAACAAGTCTTTACACAATAAGATAATTAAACAAGAAAATTTCCTCTGTAGAAATTCTGAAAGGGCCACGGGGGCTACTGCCGGTGTGTGTACACTATGATGAGATTTTTCAGAGATTTCCTTTTCAAGTATTTATTTATACAGCAACCTATGACCTTTAACCTCAAAATGTGTGTGTGTGTGTGTATCTGTAACTGTAATCACCTCAAAGCATCAAAGGCATTGGTGTCGACCAATCAGAGCAGAGCAATCAACAGAATTAACAGCTGCGTTTTTAACATGGGAACCATAATACCTATCATTGATCCGACTTCACTTTGAGCGTCCTGAGTTCTTCCTGAACGTCTACATATGTTTTTTTTTTAAGAAAAATGAAAAAATAGCTTTGTTAGAGCGATCTGAAAAACTGTTTCATCTCCCTTTTTCAGAAATCTTCCTGCGTTTTTAATATGGAAGCCAATGAGGCTGTTGGTGGTGTTGGTGGATCATCTGTGCGTCCTACGCCCAAACTATAACTCTGACAGCTTTACCAGAGGATTGTGAGGGAGAAGACAAATTTTCCTACGTTTCTATGTATAAATTATTTCTGTAGAATGGAATTTGCGGCCATAATAGAAGTACAATTACAAAGACACGAAATCACCAAAAAATGACCAAAAATAGACACAAATTGACTACAGAAATGTGATAAAATGACCAAAAGATGACCAAAAAAAGACATGAAATAATGAAATAAAGACACAAAATGACACAAAATAACCAAAACAATGACACAAAATGACCAAAGAACACATATAATGACCAATAATAGAAGTATAATTACAAAGACACAAAATCACCAAAAAATAGGCACAAATTGACAAAAAAAGACAGGAACTGACACAAAATAACCAAAAAAATGAGCAAAAAAAGACACAAAATGACAAAAAAAAAAAATTACCCAAAAGATGACACAAAATAACCAAAAAAAGACACAAAATGACCAAAAAACACATATAATGACCAATAATAGAAGTATCATTACAAAGACACAAAATCACCAAAAAATGACAAAAAAATAGACACAAATTGAGAAAAAAAGACACAAACCGACACAAAATAACCTAAAAAATGACCCCAAAAAAGACACAAAAGGACTGTGAAAATACGCTGCGTGCCATTTTACCTTCCACTGTAAAAGCTTAGCCAACACCTGTTTTTAGTGTGTGTTAATATACACAAGCTCCACTCAATGTCTTTAATATCTGAACAGTGTGAGCAGCAGTTTTAGCTTTAGTGCTGTAACACTCATATTGGAGCTTTTTTCCCACCATTAGAGTCATCAGAGAGTCTCTCTCCTCCTCCGATACTCAGAAAACTTTTTTTCCACAAATCGAAACTGTGCTGCAGTTTAATACCAAATAGCCAATAAGAGTTAAATTTTACTGTGGGGGATAGACAGCAAGGTGGTGGTCTTTAAAACCAACAGGATATAGATATAAAAGTGCTTACGACTGGAGAAGTGAATATAATAAGATATGGATCCTGTCTACTGAGCCCTTATTTGCTGTCCTATTGCCTCACATTGAGTTCCTAACCCTCCACGTATTGATTGAATCCAACTAAATCCTAACAGACCACTTGGTAAATCTATTGTACTCTTCCAGGCACTTTTGGTAATACTTTGATTTTGCTTGATTTGCAGTAAAAGCTCTCTCAGCCTCCTAAAGACCTGTAAACACTCTTATCCTGTTTGCAGCATTTACAGACAAAAACACCCAATAACCTCCTTTATCTCTGCCTTGACTAATACACCACGCTTCTTACTATCTACGCTGCTGACAACTTATTTACTCTTAAGCCACAAAGAAATGATCTAAATCTCTGCAGTGACGTTAGAACCACGGCTGAGAGGGATGCTGGCGTCCCACTACAAACCTTTAGTGGGTTTTAGTAAACATTTTTTGTTTGATATACTATGGTTGACTGATAAGAAAATAAATAAATGAATAATAATATATATTTATTTGACAATAAGTGGCTATATATAGAGAGAGAAATCTCTTATTTGAAGTGTGGAGTACCAGGTTTTAGGTCTAGAGAAGCATTTTTTAATTCAGCCTACTTCCTTTTTTTCTGGACCAAAATGATAAAAGGAAATGCGTATTGAATTTTAAGTTAACTAGTTCTTATATCTATCTTATTACTTAGACGGAGCAGATGAATGTATTTGTATTTTTTGTGTTTTTTATAATTTTTCCCCCTTTATAGTGGAGCGGCTAAGTGCTTGTTTTTGGCAGAATCGTTCAGTTTATGATACAAGTGTGAACACTCTCCATGGGTCACTTAACAAGAAAATTATACGAGACATTTGAAATTTTAAGATGGCGGCCATTTTTCAAGATGGCCGACACCTAAGTGGAGCAGTTAAGTGATATAATGGTTTATTTGGCGATACAAGCATACAAATTGGCATGAGCAGTCTCTGTTGGTCACTTGACAATAACCCACCCACAGATACTAGAAATTCCAAGATGGCGGCCATTTTTCAAGATGGCCGACACCTCAGTGGAGCAGTTAAATTATATAATGGTTTACTTGGTGATACAAGTACATACTGGCATGAGCAGTCTCCATGGGTCACTTGACAAGAAAATTGTCCGAGACATTTGAAATTTGAAGATGGCGGCCATTTTTCAAGATGGCCGACAACTTAGTGGAGCACTTAAATTATGTAATGGTTTCACTTAACAAGAAAATTGTCCGAGACATCTAGAAAAATTGCTGCCATCTTGGAATTTCAAGTAAAATTTCTTGTTAAGTGACCCAAGGAGAGTGTTCATGCCAATTTTTATGCTTGTATCACCAAGTAAACCATTATATAATGTAATTGCTCCACTAAGGTGTCGGCCATCTTAAAAAATGGCCGCCATCTTCAAATTTCAAACGTCTCGGACAATTTCTTTTCAAGTGACCCATGGAGAGTGTTCATGCCAATTTTCACGCTTGTATCATAAACTGAAAGATTATATCACTTAGCCGCTCCACTATTAGTCCTGATCCAGTTTTTCATAGTATTTTAGTAGAATCTTTTATTTTTCCTATCAGGTTTTGTTCCTCCCTTTTGGAGCGCTTTTTGTTTGTTGGAGTTTTTATTTCATTGTTTTCCCCTTATCTTAGATTAGGATTATTTATTTAGTTTTTTAGTGTAGATAGCTTTCAGTGTTTTTTTTCCTCCTTTGCAGGGACTTTTATTTATTAGATTTGTACTCAGTCAGGAGTTTCATAGTCCTTTTTTTCACTCTGTGAGGTTTTTCCTTGCTGCTTTTTTGAATAAAGAGAGATTTTAAGTTCACCTGCTCTGCATCTGAGCCCGGCTTACATAAACATAAAGCCAGAGTTGTGTTAGTGGTGAGGACAGTATCCATTATTGGCTCTAAATCCTGTTTACAGCAAAGGGAGGAGGGACACTATGAAGGATGCAATGCAACTGAACCAAGCAGCAGATTAGGTGGTGAAACTCCACAGTATCTAACATTTAGTGCAGCTCAGGTCATTAGTCACTAGGGTCACTGAGCACAGAGCTCCCTGGGCTTTATGAAGGGTTTATGTCTCACAGAACATTACACAGTATGAATGAAAATGGCTTCTTTCAGAATGAACCACAGCTTTGATTTGGAAATATGACAGATTTCTTTCCAACTTCTCCAAATATCATAAACTAACATAATCTACCTACCAAGGTTATTATAGTTTACGAAAAACTAAGGAAATAACAAAAAGTAGTATTGAAAAAAACATTTTCGTTAACTGAAATAAAAGTTTAACCCTAACCCCTAAAAAAACGATAACTAACTGAAACTGTATTTTATGGTTACAACACTACCTAAAACTAACTAAATTTATAGTGAAAATGTCCTTCGTTTTCGTCTTTGTCAACTTTTTTCATCCATTAACCTTTTTGGTTGATATGAAATCTATTTCATCTATCTGGTTTTATGACTTAATAAACTTATTGGGGCTGAGATGGATCAGACAAAGGAAATAAAGGAAACATTTATTGTGACCTTATTGAATCTGGACCCAACAAATACCCCATTACAAAACAACTACAACTAATAAAAACTAAACTACAACTAATAAAAACTACAACTAAAACTAATAAAAACTAAACCAAATCTAAGCATTTTCCCAAAAATAAAAACTAATTAAAACTAGCAAACTCACTCTAAAAACTCATTAAAACTAACTGAATTTGAAAACAAAAAATCACAACGAAATTAAAACTAAAACTAATGAAAAAAACAAAACTATTATAACCTTGCTACCTATATTTAAAACTATGACATCTGAACATATAGTGGTTGGAGAGCAAAAGGAAACTGTAGGATGTTGTCAGTTCACTTATTGATTGTCAGGATTATTACTGTTGTTTCTATGTAGCTCACACACACAGACCCCTGGGTTTTATTTGGATTAAATGCATAGCAACCATTGTTTTGTACTTAGCAACTGTTGCTTTTTCCAAGAATGAGTAACCTCCATACACAATGACTGGCTCCCTCCACTAATCATACCTGTATGCCAAAGATGGCAACCTCTCATCTCATGTGTGAGTCCCCTCAGCTCTCTGGAGCCCAGCTGAGTCTATTTGATGCGTAAGTCGCGAAAAAATGCCCAAAATTTTGCATTGAAATGAATGGGACGGCCGAAAGAAAATGAGTGAAAAAGAACAATAATTGTAGATTTTTAAACGTCTACTTCTCCGGCATAATTTCACCTAGAGACTCCATTTAAACTTTAAACAGTAGACACAAGTCTTGTGTATCGGTGTATTAATCCACGTTTCGATAGGTCATATAGTTTTTTATCAATCCTTGTTCAATGACCATGATCATTTTTGGAGAAATTCTGAGATTATAATGGGTGTGTATTGCACGGAATGTTCGTGTCAGAGTGTGTGACGTCATCGCTCAGAGTGTAGAGGGAGAGAAGAAACTGTCAAAAAATAAATTTTAAAACTGCGCTCCAGGCCGCAAATTCCACTCTACAGAAATAATTTATACATAGAAACGTAGGAAAATTAGTCTTCTCCCTCACAATCCTCTGGTAAAGCTGTCAGAGTTATAGTTTGGGCGTAGGACGCACAGATGATCCACCAACACCACCAACAGCCTCATTGGCTCCCATATTAAAAACACAGGGAGATTTCTGTAGAAAAGCATATTTAACAGTTTTTCAGATTACTCTTACAAAGCTATTTCTTCAATTTTCTTCACAAAAAACATATGTAGACGTTCAGGAAGAACTCAGGACGCTCAAAGTGAAGTCGGATCAATGATAGGTATTATGGTTTTGCCAAAAATGCTTTCTGTTCGAGGCCAGAAATTCCAGTCTGTCCACCTCTGGCTGCTGTCACTGAGCCGGAACATTCTACAGCTGCAGTTAATTCTGTTTATTCCTCTGCTCTGATTGGTCGACCCCAAAGCCTTTGATCCTTTGATGTGATTACAGTTACAGATACATGCACGCACGCACACATGCTTGTATATTATATACTATCATAACATTACTAGTATTCATTGTTATAAATCTCTGAAGAATCTCATCATAGTGTACACACACCGGCAGTAGCCCCCGTGGCCCTTTCACTATTTACCCAGAGGAAATTTTCTAGTTTATGTCTAGTTGTCTCTTTTTTGTGGTTCTTCGTTCCAAGGTACCGTTTAAAAAACAAAAAATGTGGAAAACAGCTGTGGAATAACTTATGTCTTGTATTGATGCTTATGAATGCTGATTTCCAATAAAAAATGAGGTGACCAAAGAGTTTGTTATGGCAAAAACTGCAATTTTCTTGACTGTCCAAGGCAGTCGGCTCAATCCAGCCGAGTGAAAAACGGCTGCCACCATCACACCAGGGACGTCTGTCCATTATAAGGACAGTTATTGACTGCAGAGGTTTCACAGCAGAATATTAAATATTATTACTTAACTTGAGCCGTTTTAATTCGCCCAACAGCTTCTGGTCTCTTAAAGTCGAGGCACAATGATTTAAAGAGTTCAAGCTGAAAGTCATCACTCTAGTCGTTACTTAAATTGAAATCTGATGAATGGAGGACGGAGCCAAAATAGACAAAAATGTGTCTTTTTAATATTGTTAAGGCAGGTTTCTCACTGGAGGCAGTGAGACACAAAATTACAAAAAAGACACAAAATTACCAAAAAAAGACACAAAATTTAAAAAAAAAGACACAAAATTACTAAAATGACAAAAAATGACCAATAAAAAGACACAAAATGATTTAAAAAAGACAAAATTACCAAAAAAGACACAAAATTATTTTTTTAAAAAGACACAAAATGACCCGAAAATGACAGAAATGACCAAAAATGGCACAAAATTACAAAAAAGACACAAAATTACTAAAATGACAAAAAATGACCAATAAAAAGACACAAAATGATTTCAATTACAAATTTTTTTTACTTCTATTATTGGTCATTATGTGTGTTTTTTGGTAATTTTGTTTAATTTTTTTGGTTATTTTGTGTCATTTTACGTCTTTTCTTGGTCATTATGTGTTTTTTCTTTTAGTAATTTTGTGTCTTTTTTGGTCATTTTATCACATTTTTTGGTCAATTTGTGTCTATTTTTGATCATTGTATGTCAGTTTTGGGTCATTTTGTGTCTTTTTTTGTCATTTTACATCTTTTCTTGGTCATTATAGGTGTTTTTTTGGTCATTTTATGTCTTTTTCGGTCAATTCTAACAATCTGATACATTTACCAACAGTTTTACTTATTGAGTATATCTTTAAAACACTTTACACCAACTATAAACTCCTATTCCAAAGTTCTCTTGTGATTTCCATAATATTACTCCACATTAAAACTTGGGGGTGTGTACGTTGATGTTAAAGACAGCAGTCTGAATGATTTCAGCTTTGTTTTTATGAGGAATAATTCCTCCCCATCTGTTTGTCTGGGCAGATGGCTCTAAATCCTTTTTACCCAGCAGCCTCAGCTGTTGTTGCTGTGAAAAGACGAACCAGTCAGAGAAACAGGATTCACCCAGCTTTGTAGTTACACAGTAGAACTAAACCAAAGCACCAGAGCTGCTATTAAATCTGAAATCACATCAGATTTTGCAGGTGAAAGAATATCAAATGCAGCCTGAATTATTAGTAAGATTTCTAAAAATGCTAATTCATTAGCCAGCCATCATAAATGACACACAAGAGAATATTACAGTTTTTCTCAATTGCTAAAACACTAATTATTCCTGTTGTTTGAATCAGTTGCTCAGTTGTCTAAACTCATTCCCCAAATCCAACATCCATTTATTGTTTCTTTTTGAAGTAATTTCGTTTTTTCCTGTCATTTGGGTGTCATTTTTGGTAATTCTGTGTCTTTTCTAATAATTTTGTGTCTTTTTTGGTAATTCTGTGTATTTTTTAATAATTTTGTGTCTTTTTAAAATAATTTTGTGTATTTTTTCTGGTCATTTTGTGTCTTTTTTTTGTAATTTTGTGTCTTGTTTTGGTCATTTTGATACTGCCTCCGAGGTAATTTGAGATTGAGACCCCTGCAATAGTACATTAGTACAAACAGTGATTAAGAACAGCCTTTATCACTTTGCATTTCCATCATCTACAGCAGGGGTGGGCAATTAATTTCCCCAAGGGGCCACATGACCAACACCACGATAGTTGAAGGGGCCGGACCAAAACTCAGAACTAAATTCAATATTAATGAACTCAATATTAATGTAATCGCTTTATAAAATATAGTAAATCATCTGGTTTTGAGCTGCTGCTGATAGGAACACATGTTATGATGAGACTGTTAATGTGGAGTAAATCAAATATAGCAGTAAAAAGTAGTAAATACTCCAATCACTATATCACTTTAACATTTATTTTAAACACAACTGTAAATGACCTTTAGCAAGGTTCCTATTGGTGTTTTTGTATTATAGAGCTTGTTTTTCATGTTTGTACATTTTCAAGGTGTTTAACAATGTTGTGATGCTTTTATTTTGAAAAGGTGCTGTCCTGTGTGAAACGGGTGCTTTAATTTTGAAAGGTAAATAACCGGTAGAACGGTTAAATGAAAAAACGAACGGTAAATAATAACGAGTGCGTATTAATTCATATAAAGTTGATATAAAGTATCTAAAGGCTTCTATAGTGGCTGACTGACAGGACACAAGGTTTGTTAAAGTTTATTTTATTCTGTCATATATATTAGTGGCTATATTTGTTGTCTTAACTATACTAAAAGTGCTTGTTAGCTCTAGTGCTAATGCTAATGTTTGCTATTGTTTTCCAACCTCGTAGCTCTTACGGTGGATTCACAAGGTGACCAAGGAATTTGTTAACTTGTTAATTGTTAATTTATTAACTTTATGCAAAAAGCAATAGGTGTTTTTGACAAGGTAGCGAGGTAACTCGGGTAACTCAGTTATACGTAAATCGCCTTCAAAATAAAAGCGCTGCGGTTGTATTGATTTCTAATTTCTGGGTAACCTCACGCGGGCTGGACAAGGACAGCCAACGGGCCGGATGTGGCCCGCGGGCCGCCCGATGCCCAGGTCTGCTCTAGAGGTTAATGAATCATTAATCCTTTGTTAACATATAGAAAGTCTCTCTCTCCTTGTTCCTACAGTCCAACATGTGGATGCTCCAGTTTAATAAGTTTAGAAACCAACCTAAATGCACCTGTTATCATCTCAAATATCACACAGAAAAACTAATGGATTTCCTTGTTTCTGTTTTCATTTGGTTTCTTTTCCTTTCATTAAACAGCTCAAAGTGAACAGCATTGTCATTTTGTCAATTTGTGTCTTTTTTTTGTCATTTTGTGTCTTTTTTGGTCATTTTGTTTCTTTTTTGGTCATTTTGTGTCTTTTTTGTGTCATTTTGTGTCTTTTTTGTGTCATTTTTTTAAATCATTTTTTTTTTTTTTTTGGTCATTTTATGGCTTTTTTTGATCATTTTGTGTCTTTTTTTTGTCATTTCGTGTCTTTTTTTGGTCATTTTGTGTCTTGGGGTCATTTTGTGTCTTTTCTGGTCATTTTGTGTCTTTTTTGGTCATTTTGTGTTTTTTTGGTCATTTTGTGTCTTTTTTATCATTTTGTGGTCGATGTGTGTCTTTTTTAGTCATTTTGTGTCTTTTTAGTCATTTTATGTCTTTTTTTTATTATTTTGCGTCTTTTTTGGTCATTTTGTGGTCAATGTGTGTCTTTTTTAGTCATTTTGTGTCTTTTTAGTCATTTTATGTCTTTTTTTTATTATTTTGCGTCTTTTTTGGTCATTTTGTGTCTTTTTTAGTCATTTTTTGTCTTTTTTTATCATTTTGCGTCTTTTTTTGGTCATTTTGTTTCCTTTTTTTGTCATTTTGTGTTCAATTTGTGTTTTGTAAACTTTTTGTGTTTTTATGTGTGTGTTTTGTAAAAAAAAATGTGTGTGTTTTTTGCGTTCAAAATGTTGATCCAGTAAGTCAAAATGAAATAATAATAATCAGGTGATATAGGTGAGGTTGTTCTGAAAACAATGATACCAACATGTCATGGTAAACCAAAACCGACAAAATAGCCCCAAACTCCATCCATCCATCCATTCTCTTCCACTAAACAGCTCAAAGTGAACAGCATCCAAACGCTGCCAGAACTACGACACATGTCACATTTTCTCTTCTTCATTTCTGCACGTTATCTGAAAAGCAGCCAGCATGAACATAAAGGAGTCACATCAAGTCAAGTGTGCTTTTCTGCTGCAGAAACAGAGCAAACGGAGCCTGGCTTCCTAACTCAGAGTGGTTCAGAGCCCCGTGTGACCGGGACACATGTGACTGTATGAATGTGGATAAGGGCAGGAAGATAAATTCTGTGTTTTGTTGAAATGTTTAAGGACCCTGACCTATAAAGTGTGAGAGGGGAGCGCTAAATCTGACAAACGCTCCACTCAGAGGTACTGGACTCAGAAGTAAATCTGTCAGCAGCAGCGATAACAATGTAAACAAACGGAAAAGTAAAATCAATTCACACAGAGCAGAAAAAATAATACTGCTGTTCTTCTTTTTCCTCTTCAAGTGGTTACAATGTTTCCATTTACCAGCAATGTTTCCATTTACCAGCAATGTTTCCATTTACCAGCAATGTTTCCATTTACCAGTAATGTTTCCATTTACCAGCAATGTTTCCATTTACCAGCAATGTTTCCATTTACCAGCAATGTTTCCATTTACCAGTAATGTTTCCATTTACCAGCAATGTTTCCATTTACCAGCAATGTTTCCATTTACCAGCAATGTTTCCATTTACCAGCAATGTTTCCATTTACCAGTAATGTTTCCATTTACCAGCAATGTTTCCATTTACCAGCAATGTTTCCATTTACCAGCAATGTTTCCATTTAGCAGCTGCTGGAGGTACAATGAGTCTGTTGGTGACTCGTACATAAAGAAGTTCAGATCAGTCAGCAACATAATGATTTATATTCTCTTAAAGAGGCTGTAATGTTCTCTATTAAAGTGATGAAAGTTAATATGAAATGTCTGTTTACTTACATTGTTGGCTGAATGGAGGTTAGCCCTACACACAGGTCAGTATGTGAACCACTTTGTGTCTTTTTGGTCATTTTGTTTCCTTTTTATTGGTCATTTTGTGTCTTTTTTTCATCATTTTGTGGTCATTTCGCGTCTTTTTTGGTAATTTTGTGTCTTTTTATGGTCATTTTGTGTCTTCTTATAGTAATTTTGTGTATTTTTTTGGTCATTTTGTGTATTTTTTTGTCCATTTCTGTGTCTTTTTTTTTTGTTGTCATTTTGTGTTCAATTTGCGTTTTGTACAATTTTTTTATTTTTATGTGTGTTTTTTGTGTGTTTTTTGTAAATATTTTCGTGTGGTTTTTGTGTTCAAAATATTGATCCAGTAAGTCAAAATGAAAAAAAGAATAATCAGGTCATATAGATGAGGATGTGCTGAAAACAATGATACCAACACGTCATGGTAAAGAAGTCTAAAACCGACAAAATAACCCCAAACTCCATCCATCCATCCATTCTCGTCTGCTTATCCGGGGCCGGGTTGCGGGGGCAGCAGGTTAAACTCCAAAGGGCTAAAAAAAACACAAAAAAACAGAGTTATGCTTGTACCGGAACCCCAGAAATGTTGGCTGTTACCCGTAGGGGGTTAAATTGTGTGATAACTGGGGATATATATATATATATATATATATATATATATATATCTCCAGCACACTCTTTCATCATGGCAGTGTTGAGCTGCATGCCTGTTGCCACGGCGCCCACCTGAACCATCAGCGCTGCAGGTATTTTACCTTCACATAATGATCTTTTTTCCGTGTGAGTTGGCCGACTTCACTAAACTTTCACCGTCACCTCGTCTGACATGGATCTGGGCTCACAGCTGCATCTTTTCTTTTGGACAATTCACCTGCAGAGGAACGGTAGAAAACTAAACTTCTGCCAGATACAACACACTCTACACTCTACAGCTCAAAGACAGAGAAAACAATCTGATTTTAAAGCCTCAGACTTTAATCGCTCCGTCATTATTTTCTCCAAACGGTCAAATGTTTTAAGTCAGGGTTCTCAAACTCAAAATACCTGGGGGCCGCTGGAGGCAGTATGGAAATGACCAAAAAAAGACACAAAATGACAGAAAAAACACTAAATTACTTAAAAAGACACAAAATGACAAAAAAAAATACACAGAAATACCATAAAAGACACAACATTATTAAAAAAGACACAAAATTACCCAAAAAACACACAAAATGACAGAAAAAAACTAAATTACTTAAAAAAGAAACAAAATGACCAAAAGACACAGAAGTTCCAAAAAAAGACAAAAGTATTTAAAAAAAGACACAAAATGACCAAAAAAAGACACAAAATTACTAAAAAAAGACAAAATTACTAAAAAAGACACAAAATTATTTATAAAGACACAAAAAATACATACAATTATTTTAAAAAGACACAAAATTATTTTAAAAAAGACACAAAATTATTAAAAAAGGCGTACAACTATCAAAAAAAGACACAAAATTATTTTAAAAAAGACACAAAATTACCAAAAAAAATAATTAATGGGACCTTACACACACAACACGGTAAAATGCCATTCATATAAAACTCACATTAAACTTTCATATCAAGGTGGGGGCCACAAAATATCGTCACGAGGGCCACAATTGGCCCTCAGGCCGCGAGTTTGAGACCCATGTTTTAAGTGATTCAGAGTTTTACTGCTCTGCTTCCTGAAGAGAGATTAAATCCCCTCTTCTCAGCCACACAACCTCTTTTTGTTTTAATGATCTTTGTAAAATGTTGAAACATCACACAACATCATGGGTCTCAAACTTGCGGCCCGCGGGCCAATTGTGGCCCTCGTGATGATATTTTGTGGCCCCCACCTTGATATGAAAGTTTAATGTGAGTTTTATATGAATGGCACTTTACCATGTTGTGTGTGGAAGGTCCCTTTAATTACTTTTTTGGTAATTTTGTGTCTTTTTTGGTCATTTTGATACTGCCTCCAGCGGCCCCCAGGTAATTTGAGTTTGAGACCCCTGTACTAGGTATTATTTTTTATCATTTAAGGCGGGAAAGCATTACCACATTTCTACCATTAAAACTGGGGGCACTGTTAAACATAACAGTTAAACATTCTACCATTAAAGCCGGGAAAGCAGATACGTCGTTTTGTAGTATTTGTAGTTTTTTCCACCTGTTTTCGGTCTCTTGGCCAATGAAATGCATCAGAGTACATGTGGGAGTGTCGCAATGCATCATGGGACTTTTCCAGAACTTTGAAATCATCACCAAAAAATGACACAAAATTACCACAAAAAGACACAAAAAAGACACAAATGACCGAAAAAGACACACTTGACCAAATAAGACACAAAATGACCAAAAAAAGACACAAAAAAGACACAAAAAAGACACAAATGACCGAAAAAACTCCACAAAATGACCAAAAAAGACACAAAATGACCAAAAAAAGACACAAAATAACTAAAAAAGACACACAGTGACCAAAAAAAGACACTAAATAACTAAAAAAGACACAACATACACAAAATGACCAAAAAAAGACACAAAAAAGACACAAATGACCAAAACCCCCCCTCAAAATGACAAAAAAAGACACAAAATAACTAAAAAAGACACAACAACAGACACAAAATGACCAAAAAAAAGACACAAATGACCAAAAAAGACACAAAATGACCAAAAAAGACACAACAACAGACACAAAATGACCAAAAAAAGACACAAATGACCAAAAAAGACACAAAATGACCAAAAAAGACACAGAATTACCAAGAAAGACACACAGTGACCAAAAAAAGACACAAAATAACTAAAGACACAACACACACAAAATGACCAAAAAAAGACACAAATGACCGAAAACCCCCCACAAAATGACAAAAAAAGACACAAAATAACTAAAAAAGACACAACAGACACAAAATGACCAAAAAAGACACAAATGACCAAAAAAGACACAAATGACAAAAAAAGACACAAAATGACAGAAAAGACACAAAATAACTAAAAAAGACACAACAACAGACACAAAATTACCAAAAGACACAAAAAAAGACAAAAAAGACACAAAAAAGACACAAATGACAAAAACAAAATGACTTACAAAGAGACGAAAAGACATGAAAAAGATAAAAAAAAATTAACTAAATTGCCCAAAGAGACTCCATGGAGTTTAGGGAAGTGTCGTGTCGTCCAGCTCTATAGACGAGAGAACGGAGCTGAGGAGGAATATTCTTGTGGTAAGTGTTATATTTGGCTCTGGATATTTACATATTTAGTTTCAGTCTTAGTGTTTTGAAGAAAATGTTCACTAATATTCTGGGATTTGCCTTAAAGGAGCAGCTTGAACTGTTCATTTAGCAAACCTTCTGGGGAAACGTTAACTGGCTGACAGCTTCAATTAATCATCTTCTTGTTCCTGGAAATATATTTATACATCCACACAAGCTGATGTTACGTTCTGATAGAGCTCTTGTTAAACTTAGCTTGCATTTTTTCTATTCTATGCTATGTCTATTAGTCTCGTCGTAATTTCTTGAACCCAGAGTCGGATATTGTGTGTATGCAAATTAGAGCATATTTAATGAGATAGGGCCTCATTTGCATATGTAAACATTAAAATACAAAAAACATGCAATACATTTTTTCCTCATCTTAACATAAGTAATCACCTGAGAAAGTTTCATGGTGATATCTATTATTTAATTTTTTTACCCTATTCACCTGTGGTGTCTTGACTTTATTGGTTTATTATGCTAATTATGCTAATTGCCCAAACTTTTAGCAACCAAGCTAAATTCCATCCATTAGGTCTATAGATGAAATTTCTGCAATAAAACTTTAGGGTACTCAACATTTCTGGGTTTACTATTGGGCCTACGACTAGACTATATGTTCCCCTCTTTATAGGACCCTTTTCCCCGCTTTTCCCAAAAAGGGTCCTATGTTCCCTGATCTGGTAATTTTTCAAACCATTACTGCCAAATTCCATGGCAAATAACCTAACCCTAACCCCCCGGTTTTCTGAAAAAGGGTCCTAAGCTCCCCAGCTTAGGACCCTTTTTCAGAAAATGGGTCCTATGCTCCCAAGTATGTATTGCTACAGGGGAACATAGGACCCTTTTTGGGAAAAACGGGGAACATATGACCCTTTTTTGATAAAAAACAGGGAACATAGGACCTTTTTTGATAAAAACAGGGAACATAGGACCCTTTTTGATAAAAACGGGGAACATAGGACCTTTTTTGATAAAAACATGGTACATAGGACCCTTTTTGATAAAAACGGGGAACATAGGACCCTTTTTTGATAAAAACGGGGAACATAGGACCCTTTTTTGATAAAAACAGGGAACATAGGACCTTTTTTTATTAAACCAGGGAACATATGACCCTTTTTGGGAAAAACAGGGAACATCGGACATTTTTGATAAAAACGGGGAACATAGGACCCTTTTTTGATAAAAACGGGGAACATAGGACCCTTTTTTGATAAAAACAGGGAACATAGGACCTTTTTTGATAAAAACGGGGAACATAGGACCCTTTTTGGGAAAAACGGGGAACATGGGACCCTTTTTGGGAAAAACAGGGAACATAGGACCTTTTTTGATAAAAACAGGGAACATAGGACCTTTTTTGATAAAAACAGGGAACATAGGACCTTTTTTGATAAAAACAGGGAACATAGGACCCTTTTTTGATAAAAACAGGGAACATAGGACCTTTTTTGATAAAAACGGGGAACATAGGACCCTTTTTTGATAAAAACGGGGAACATAGGACCTTTTTTGATAAAAACGGGGAACATAGGACCTTTTCGGATAAAAACAGGGAACATAGGACCTTTTTTGATAAAAAACAGGGAACATAGGACCTTTTTTGATAAAAACGGGGAACATAGGGCCCTTTTTGGGAAAAACGGGGAACATAGGACCTTTTTTGGGAAAAACGGGGAACATAGGACCCTTTTTGGGAAAAACAGGGAACATAGGACCTTTTTTGATAAAAACGGGGAACATAGGACCCTTTTTTGACAAAAACGGGGGAACATAGGACCCTTTTTGGGAAAAACGGGGAACATAGGGCCCTTTTTGGGAAAAACCGGGAACATAGGACCCTTTTTGGGAAAAACGGGGAACATAGGACCCTTTTTGGGAAAAACGGGGAACATAGGACCTTTTTTGATAAAAACAGGGAACATAGGACCTTTTTTGATAAAAACAGGGAACATAGGACCTTTTTTGATAAAAACAGGGGACATAGGACCTTTTTTGATAAAAACAGGGAACATAGGGCCCTTTTTTGATAAAAACGGGGAACATAGGACCCTTTTTTGATAAAAACGGGGAACATAGGACCCTTTTTTGATAAAAACGGGGAACATAGGACCTTTTTTGATAAAAACAGGGAACATAGGACCCTTTTTTGATAAAAACAGGGAACATAGGACCCTTTTTTGATAAAAAACAGGGAACATAGGACCTTTTTTGATAAAAAACAGGGAACATAGGACCTTTTTTGATAAAAACAAGGAACATAGGACCCTTTTTTGACAAAAACGGGGAACATAGGACCCTTTTTTGATAAAAACGGGGAACATAGGACCCTTTTTTGATAAAAACGGGGAACATAGGACCCTTTTTTGATAAAAAACAGGGAACCTAGGACCCTTTTTGATAAAAACAGGGAACATAGGACCTTTTTTGATAAAAACAAGGAACACAGGACCCTTTTTTGATAAAAACGGGGAACATAGGACCCTTTTTTGATAAAAACGGGGAACATAGGACCCTTTTTTGATAAAAACGGGGAACATAGGACCCTTTTTTGATAAAAAACAGGGAACATAGGACCCTTTTTGGGAAAAACGGGGAACATATATCGATTTTGACACCAAGATTAACTTTCTTAGTGGCTTGGAAGATAAATTGGTTCTCATAGACTTTATATGGCTGCCATCTCCGATCCACAATCTTGATGAAGTGGCTCCTACCAAAAATTGAAACCCATGGTGATGGAGAGCATTTGGAAAAAAGTTGGTGCCTTTGTCTGACGTGTCCCTTTTCTTCTTTAACCTGGTCCTAAGCCGCTTGACTACTTCTTCTTCTTCTTCTTCTTCTTCTTCTTCTTCTTCTTCTTCTTTTGGCCACCAGTGAAGTCGCCCCCTGCTGGCCTAATAAATGCATGTATTTTTCAGGTCCAGAGGTTGCTGCTTGGGTGAAATAATAAGTCTGTATAAAAACATTCCGTTTGTACTTTTCTCAAGGCTTATTTTTGTGAGTTGGTGTTTTATTTTGTGTTCTGGTCTTGTTATTTCCTGTTTTATTTTGAAATAGTAACTCTCCTCTCCTCTCGATTCAGGTCACTTGCCCTTGAGTCCTTTTGGAGTGATTTTGAGTTCTTTATTATTTTTCCCCTTTAGTCCTGATCCAGTTTTTCATAGTGTTTTAGTAGAATCTGTTATTTTCTTCTGTCTATTTTGAGCACTTTTAGTTTGTAGGTGTTATTATTTAATAGTTTTCCCCTCGAGAGTTTAGTTAGTTTTCCCCCTTATCTTTATTTTTATTAGGATTTATACATTTAATTTTTAGTGTAGATAGATTCAGTGTTTATCGACCTTTCTTTGTCTAGTTTTTAATCAGTCAGGTGTTTTTTTATAGCTCTTTTCTTTCACTCTGTGAGGTGTTACCCTGCTGCATTCTGTGAATAAAGACAGAAACTTTTAGGTTTAACTGCTCTGCATCTTGAGCCGGCCTGACAACTTTCCCTTTATAGTTGTTGCCATGGAGATGTTGGAACTCATGTCTCTTTGTAAGTTGTTGCAGGTTATTAATCCAGAGGAGTGGAACACAAAACTACCTCTAAAATATGTCATTACAGAGGTGTTGATATGATTTATTTGACCATGTTTTATTAAATATAACG